>NC_069503.1:705594571-705894571 GCF_027579735.1 Bombina bombina | reverse complement strand
TTTTTTGGATTAAGGAATTAATCAGAACTGGACATTACTAACCACAATTGTAACCAATTGTATATTCAGGACTACATTGCACTGTCCCCATTTATTTAATCACATGGATCCATGTTTTTATTTCTAACTGTATTTGTTTTTAACCATATGTATTTATGTATATTTATGTTGGTAATTATGTAAATTGAACTTCTACAGTAACATTCTTTCTAACATTCGAATTCACAGGCAGGAATGTAAAGCTCTGGAGCCGCCCCATTTTAGGTTCAGCACCCTGGATAACGCTTGCTTGATTATTGGTGGCTACATTCAGCAAACCAATAAGCAAGCATAATCCAGGTTCTGAACCAAAAATGGGCTGGCTGCTAAGCTTTACATTCCTGATTTTTAAATAAAAACAGGAGGAGAACGAGGGAAAATTGATAAAAGGAGTAAATCATAAAGTTGGTTAAAATTGCATGCTCTATCTGAATCATTAAAGAAAAAAAATGGGTTTAGTATTCTTTTAAGCTTTCTGGACACCTTTTAATATGAAATCTCATTAATGTCGTTTCATGCCCTTATTGCCCTTCTCTGACCCTTTCTAGATCTATAATTTACTTTAAAAAAATTGATATTTAAAATAACAGGAAATGCATGTTTATGTTTAACACATTCCTAGGTAAAGATTGATCACTATATGAAAAAAAAAACATATATCTCAGCTCTATTGGGGGAACAAACTGCACAGGCATAAAAACAAAACCAAGCTTTATTAAGCACAGGGGCATTACAAAAAATACATTATAGAGTGCTCTCTTTTAGATGAAAAAAAAAACCTTTAATTCTCCTTTAATTAAAAAAGTAGTTTATATGAAGGTTTTAAAAAACGTTGTTAATAATTCCTCAGTAACATAGTGTATCCAGTAAATAATCAACATGTATTAGAGTCACATATATCCTTCAAACTAGAAATCAAACTATTCTGTTATTATTTTAATCCCAGAGGTGTTGAACATTTCAGCCTTTGACTCTATCTGTTTTTAAATTGATGTTCTCAGATATACTATACTGCAATCAATGGAGAAAAAAATTCAGCTGCCAACATTATTCACTAATAGCACAATTATAACCATTAGTTTTATTGATGATCACAGCAGCTACTGTATTAATCTACGACTACTCTGGAACTGAGCTCGCCCGTGGTAATGTTTATTATTATTCTTCCGTGTTGCTGTAGGGATTAGTATGCTCGGTTTCTCTCTTTATAATTTCTATCAAACATATTGATTGTCCAACAGTGATTCTCTGAAACTGTTATATTTAGTCTGATACAAGCCCAACAGGAAAAGAAACCAGGATCACGCATCCTACTGTACTAAGAAACAATGCAAAGGTCTTGTTGTAACATGTTTTACTGATTAACTAAAACACCTTTAAAAAAAAACACACAAGAATGTCAAAAAAATCTCTACTACATTTAATTTAATTTAATTAGGAACCAAAGCAAATTACTATCTTTTCTGTAGTATTTATAATGTTATGTTTTTAGATAATGCTACAGGCAGAATCTGCTGAGGAGGACCTCAAATTAATGCCATTATTCCTTACTTAATGTTGGATATACATATGGTAAAGACAAAAAAATGATTTCACAGCAATTTGCATTTCAACACCCCCCTCATCCAGGTGATAAATATGCTGTTTTCAAATTAGCTTTGAATTGTGCTCCAGTCAGATGTACTAACATTTGAAACTAGAGCAGGAAAGTAATTTTCACAAATGACACTAAACCATAGCTTGAAAATTAAAACCTATTTTGAAAAATAACACTTTTTATGAGAATAATGTAAGTTAGCAATTTAGAGAGCTGTTGAGAAGGATTCATTTCATAAACACTAAAAAGGAGAGTTTTATCATTGTAATAGCTATAAGTAACTTATCAATTAGCTTAAGTGAGAATTTAATTAGAGATATAACCATAAACCTTCAAAAAAACGTTAACAATCATAGGCCTAGATATGGAGTTTTGTCGGTAACGACCCGCGTAGCTAACGCCGGCTTTTTCTGGCCGCACCATAAAAATAACTCTGGTATTGAGAGTCCACATAAAGGCTGCGTTAGGCTCCAAAAAAGGAGCGTAGAGCATATTTAACGCAGCTTCAACTCTCGATACCAGAGTTGCTTACGCAAGCGGCCAGCCTCAAAAACGTGCTCGTGCACGATTCCCCCATAGGAAACAATGGAGCTGTTTGAGCTGAAAAAAAACCTAACACCTGCAAAAAAGCCGCGTTCAGCTCCTAACGCAGCCCCATTGTTTGCTATGCGGAAACACTTCCTACGTCTGCACCTAACACTCTAACATGTACCCCGAGTCTAAACACCCCTAACCTTACACTTATTAACCCCTATTCTGCCGCCCCCGCTATCGCTGACCCCTGCATATTATTATTAACCCCTAATCTGCTGCTCCGTAAACCGCCGCTACTTACATTATCCCTATGTACCCCTAATCTGCTGCCCTAACATCGCCGACCCCTATATTATATTTATTAACCCCTAATCTGCCCCCCACAACGTCGCCTCCACCTGCCTACACTTATTAACCCCTAATCTGCCGAGCGGACCGCACCGCTATTATTATAAAGTTATTAACCCCTAATCCGCCTCACTAACCCTATAATAAATAGTATTAACCCCTAATCTGCCCTCCCTAACATCGCCGACACCTAACTTCAAACATTAACCCCTAATCTGCCGACTGGAGCTCACCGCTATTCTAATAAATGTATTAACCCCTAAAGCTAAGTCTAACCCTAACACTAACACCCCCCTAAATTAAATATAATTTAAATCTAACGAAATTAATTAACTCTTATTAAATAAATTATTCCTATTTAAAGCTAAATACTTACATGTAAAATAAATCCTAATATAGCTACAATATAAATTATAATTATATTATAGCTATTTTAGGATTAATATTTATTTTACAGGTAACTTTGTATTTATTTTAACCAGGTACAATAGCTATTAAATAGTTAAGAACTATTTAATAGCTAAAATAGTTAAAATAATTACAAAATTACCTGTAAAATAAATCCTAACCTAAGTTACAATTAAACCTAACACTACACTATCAATAAATTAATTAAATAAACTACCTACAATTACCTACAATTAACCTAACACTACACTATCAATAAATTAATTAAATACAATTCCTACAAATAAATACAATTAAATAAACTTGCTAAAGTACAAAAAATAAAAAAGAACTAAGTTACAAAAAATAAAAAAATATTTACAAACATAAGAAAAATATTACAACAATTTTAAACTAATTACACCTACTCTAAGCCCCCTAATAAAATAACAAAGCCCCCCAAAATAAAAAAATGCCCTACCCTATTCTAAATTACTAAAGTTCAAAGCTCTTTTACCTTACCAGCCCTGAACAGGGCCCTTTGCGGGGCATGCCCCAAGAAGTTCAGCTCTTTTGCCTGTAAAAAAAAACATACAATACCCAAGCCCCCCAACATTACAACCCACCACCCACATACCCCTAATCTAACCCACACCCCCCTTAAATAAACCTAACACTAAGCCCCTGAAGATCTTCCTACCTTGTCTTCACCTCACCGGGTTCACCGATCTGTCCAGAAGAGCTCCTCCGATGTCCTGATCCAAGCCCAAGCGGGGGGCTGAAGAGGTCCATGATCCGGCTGAAGTCTTCATCCAAGCGGGGCAGAAGAGGTCTTCCATCCGATTGAAGTCTTCATCCAAGCGGGATCTTCTATGGTCATCCAAGCGGCAGGATCCTGAAGACCTCCGACGCGGAACATCCATCCTGGCCGACGACTGAACGACGAATGACGGTTCCTTTAAATGACATCATCCAAGATGGCGTCCCTCGAATTCCGATTGGCTGATAGGATTCTATCAGCCAATCGGAATTAAGGTAGGAATATTCTGATTGGCTGATGGAATCAGCCAATCAGAATCAAGTTCAATTCGATTGGCTGATCCAATCAGCCAATCAGATTGAGCTCGCATTCTATTGGCTGTTCCGATCAGCCAATAGAATGCAAGCTCAATCTGATTGGCTGATCGGATCAGCCAATCGGATTGAACTTGATTCTGATTGGCTGACTCCATCAGCCAATCAGAATATTCCTACCTTAATTCCGATTGGCTGATAGAATCCTATCAGCCAATCGGAATTCGAGGGACGCCATCTTGGATGACGTCATTTAAAGGAACCGTCATTCGTCGTTCAGTCGTCGGCCAGGATGGATGTTCCGCGTCGGAGGTCTTCAGGATCCTGCCGCTCCGCTCCGGATGGATGACCATAGAAGATCCCGCATGGATGAAGACTTCAATCAGATGGAAGACCTCTTCTGACCCGCTTGGATGAAGACTTCAGCCGGATCATGGACCTCTTCAGCCCCCCGCTTGGGCTTGGATCAGGACATCGGAGGAGCTCTTCTGGACAGATCGGTGAACCCGGTGAGGTGAAGACAAGGTAGGAAGATCTTCAGGGGCTTAGTGTTAGGTTTATTTAAGGGGGGTGTGGGTTAGATTAGGGGTATGTGGGTGGTGGGTTGTAATGTTGGGGGGCTTGGGTATTGTATGTTTTTTTTTACAGGCAAAAGAGCTGAACTTCTTGGGGCATGCCCCGCAAAGGGCCCTGTTCAGGGCTGGTAAGGTAAAAGAGCTTTGAACTTTAGTAATTTAGAATAGGGTAGGGCATTTTTTTATTTTGGGGGGCTTTGTTATTTTATTAGGGGGCTTAGAGTAGGTGTAATTAGTTTAAAATTGTTGTAATATTTTTCTTATGTTTGTAAATATTTTTTTATTTTTTGTAACTTAGTTCTTTTTTATTTTTTGTACTTTAGCTAGTTTATTTAATTGTATTTATTTGTAGGAATTGTATTTAATTAATTTATTGATAGTGTAGTGTTAGGTTAATTGTAGGTAATTGTAGGTAGTTTATTTAATTAATTTATTGATAGTGTAGTGTTAGGTTTAATTGTAACTTAGGTTAGGATTTATTTTACAGGTAATTTTGTAATTATTTTAACTATTTTAGCTATTAAATAGTTCTTAACTATTTAATAGCTATTGTACCTGGTTAAAATAAATACAAAGTTACCTGTCAAATAAATATTAATCCTAAAATAGCTATAATATAATTATAATTTATATTGTAGCTATATTAGGATTTATTTTACAGGTAAGTATTTAGCTTTAAATAGGAATAATTTATTTAATAAGAGTTAATTAATTTTGTTAGATTTAAATTATATTTAACTTAGGGGGGTGTTAGTGTTAGGGTTAGAATTAGCTTTAGGGGTTAATACATTTATTAGAATAGCGGTGAGCTCCAGTCAGCAGATTAGGGGTTAATGTTTGAAGTTAGGTGTCGGCGATGTTAGGGAGGGCAGATTAGGGGTTAATACTATTTATTATAGGGTTAGTGAGGCGGATTAGGGGTTAATAACTTTATAATAATAGCGGTGCGGTCCGCTCGGCAGATTAGGGGTTAATAAGTGTAGGCAGGTGGAGGCGATGTTGAGGGGGGCAGATTAGGGGTTAATAAATATAATATAGGGGTCGGCGGTGTTAGGGGCAGCAGATTAGGGGTACATAAGTATAACGTAGGTGGCGGCGCTTTGCGGTCGGCAGATTAGGGGTTAATTATTGTAGGTAGCTGGCTGCGACGTTGTGGGGGGCAGGTTAGGGGTTAATAAATATAATATAGGGGTCGGCGGTGTTAGGGGCAGCAGATTAGGGGTACATAAGTATAACCTAGGTGGCGGTCGGCAGATTAGGGGTTAAAAAAATTTAATCGAGTGTCGGCGATGTGGGGGGACCTCGGTTTAGGGGTACATAGGTAGTTTATGGGTGTTAGTGTACTTTAGAGTACATTAGTTAGAGCTTTATAAACCGGCGTTAGCCCATAAAGCTCTTAACTACTGACTTTTTTCCTGCGGCTGGAGTTTTGTCGTTAGAGTTCTAACGCTCACTTCAGACACGACTCTAAATACCGGAGTTAGAAAAATCCCATTGAAAAGATAGGATACGCAATTTACGTAAGGGGATCTGCGGTATGGAAAAGTCGCGGCTGAAAAGTGAGCTTTTGAGTGACTCCAAATACCGGAGGTAGCCTAAAACCAGCGTTAGGAGCCTCTAACGCTGGTTTTCATGGCTAACGCCAAACTCCAAATCTAGGCCCTAGTGAGCATTCACTGAGTGAGAAAGATGGGATATATGTGCAATCATATAAGAATACTAGTTCAAAAACATTTCCTTTTTCTCTCTACTGTACAGGACAACTGTAGACAAATTAGGTGTCTTCAACTGTGACCGTTTTAGAAAGTTAATATACGATAGCGCTATCACTATAAGTTGTCCTATAAAAGCCTCTCTTAGTACTTATTTCCTTCCATGATAAGTGAGTATTAGGGATTAAATTAGAGTAAATTAAGAGGGCGCTACAAGTAGCAATAGGATCTTAGAATGGATGTTAATCGGTAATGGTGTCAAAAGATATCAAAGCAATACAAAAAAAAAAACTGTTCGTTACTATAGTGTAACTAAATATCCTTGTGTAAAAAACTTAAAAAAGTAGAGACATATGTGTCAGTTTGAGGACAATCTTATAGTCAAGATTCTATGTTTAGATGTTCTCCAAGTATAATTTAATATATTTTATATATATGTTATACGGTTATCAATTTCAGATATAACTGTATAACATATATATATATATTAAATTATACTTGGAGAACATTTATGAATTTATGGATATACTTGAAGAAGGTTTATGAATTTATGGTTTAAGATTTGCTTAATATAAGTACAGCCATAGAATTAGAACATCTAAACATAGAATCTTGACTATAAGATTGTTCTCGAACTGACACATATGTCTCTACTTTTTTAAGTTTGTTTTATACAAGGATATTTAGTTACACTATAGTAACGAATTGGTTTTTTTTTTTTTTTTTTTTTTGGATGGCTTTGATATCTTTTGACACCATTACCGATTAACATCCATTGTAAGATCCTATTGCTACTTGTAGCGCCCTCTTAATGTACTCTAATGTATTCAACTGTGACTGCACATGTTCTAAAAATATTAGAAAATTCTCTTTTTGTCCTTTTATGCCTCTACGCTAGCACTGCACAGCTCTTCCAAGGTTTAGGGGCAGAAGCACTTATTTACAGGGTTGTCAGTTAATGCCACAGACTCTCAATAGAGGCAGTTGGGAGAATCACAGTAAGGGAGTTCAAGAATGCCTGTGATTTTGTTAAAGCTATCCTGAAAACCTACACTTAGGGGCCGATTTATCACCAGTCTGTCCGACATGATCCGCTCAGTGGATCATGTCCAACAGAAATCAATGAATGCAGATTTGCAGCCAATGAGCTGCTAGCAGGGCATGTCAATCAGTCCGATCATATGCGATCGGGCAAATTGATGTCTGCAGCCTCAGAGCAGGCGGACCAGTTAAGGAGCAGCGGTCTTAAGACCGCTGCTTCTAAACTGCTGTTTCCGGCGAGCCTGAAGACTTGCGCGGAAACAGGGCTATCAGTAACTGGGCCCCTTAGTATGAAAATATGTGAAATTTAGACTTCTGGTTCTTATCTGCCATCAAAAACTATAGTCCTGTATTAGTTGCCCACCACTGTTTTTTGATAACTATGGGCTCATTTCTATTGAGTCTGTAAAAATCGAGTCATAAGCTACAGAAGTTGCCGACAGCTAAAAGTAGTATAAAAGTAGTTTATGGCTTAATTTTAGTACCAGGTTTCAAATTAAATATTTTGTTCAATGCGTGGTCTTTTCGTGTAGGCGTAAGTTAACTAGTGTTACCGCTTCCATCCGATGTTAGATTTCTCGAAAATTGTCCAATAACAATTTCTTTGCTATAGTAACCCAACCTTAGATTATAAAATGAATGTTAGTGCCTGCGCTCCTTACCTGAGATCGGCTAGAGAGGGAAAGACACAGTAGTTAGCTGCAGTGTTAGGAGTTTGGTGTTTTTTTGTGCGAGGTAGAGTAATTTGGTTACCTAATAAATAATGAAAGAATTTAAAGAATTTATTTTAAATTAAAGGAACTGTCTACCTGATTTATTTTTCTGCTTAAAAAGATAGATAATGCCTTTACTAACCATTCTCCAGTTTCGCATAACTGGTAAAAATTTGCTAGAATAAAACTGCTTGCTATATTACCACCATTAGATTTATGTTAGCATTGACAGTGAATATTGCAAGTGCAATAATATACGGCTAGATCGTGAGTTTTGTCGATAAGGCTGTGCGGTGCTAACAAGCCTTTTTTTCTTACCGCTCACTTAAAACAACGCTGGTATAACGAGTTTTCTGCAACCCGGCGTTAGTCTCAGAATAGTGAGCGTTGAGCAAAATTTAGCTCCACATCTCACCTCAATACCAGCACTGCTTAAGTCAGCGGTAAGCTGGCAAAACATGCTCGTGCACGATTTCCCCATAGGGAGCTTGAGCTGGCTGAAAAAAAACCTAACACCTGCAAAAAAGCAGCGTTCAGCTCCTAACACAGCCCCATTGTTTCCTGATTGGTACAGCCAATAGAATGCGAGGTCAATCCTATTGGCTGATTGGATCAGCCAATCTGATTGAACTTCAATCCGATTGGCTGATTACATCAGCCAATAGGATTTTTCCTACCTTAATTCCGATTGGCTGATAGGATTCTATCAGCCAATCGGAATTCAAATGACGCCATCTTGGATGACGTCATTTAAAGGAAACTTCATTCTTCGTTAGGACTTCGTTTGAAGAGGATGCGCCGCGTCGGCTGGATTGAAGATGGACCCGCTCTGCTCCGGAAGGATGAAGATAGAAGATGCTGCCTGGATGAAGCCTTCTGCCGTCTGGAGGACCTCTTCTGCCCTGATCGGATAAAGACTTCTGCTGTATGGAGGTCCACTTGTGCCCGGCTGGGTGAAGACGGCTCAAGGTAGGGTGATCTTCAGGGGGTTAGTGTTAGGTTTTTTTAAGAGGGGATTGGATGGGTTTTAGAGTAGGGGTCTGTGGGTGGTGGGTTGTAATGTTGGGGGGGTATTGTATTTTTTTTTACAAGTAAAAGAGCTGATTACTTTGGGGCAATGCCCCGCAAAAGGCCCTTTTAATGGCTATTTGTAATTTGGTATAGGGTAGGGAATTTTATTATTTTGGGGGGCTTTTTTATTTTACTAGGGGGATTAGATTAGGTGTAATTAGTTTAAAATTTTTGTAATTCTTTTTTTATTTTCTGTAATTTAGTGGGGGGGGTTCCGTAATTTAGTTTATTTAATTTAATTGTAATTAATTGTAGGTAGTTTAGTTAATTCGTTTGATGATAGTGTAGCGTTAGGTGTAATTGTAACTTAGGTTAGGATTTATTTTACAGGTAATTTTGTACTTATTTTAGCTAGGTAGTTATTAAATAGTTAATAACTATTTAATAACTATTGTACCTAGTTAAAATAAATACAAAGTTGCCTGTAAAATAAATATAAACCCTAAACTAGCTACAATGTAACTATTAGTTATATTGTAGCTAGCTTAGGGTTTATTTTATCGGTAAGTATTTAGTTTTAAATAGGATGAATTAATTTAATTATAGTAAATGTATTTTGTTTAATTTAAATTATATTTGTTAGGGGGGGTTAGACTTAGGTTTAGGGGTTAATAAATTTATTATAGTGGGGGCGGCATTGGCGGCGGCAGATTAGGGGTTAATAAATTTAATATATATGCAGCGACGTTGGGGGGGGTGGCAGATTAGGGGTTAATAAATTTAATATAGTTGCGGCAAGTTGGGGGGGGCAGATTAGGGGTTAATAAATATAATGTAGGTGTCGGCGATGTCCGGTCGGCAGATTAGGGGTTAAAAAACTTTAGTGTTTGCGATGTGGGGGGGCCTCGGTTTAGGGGTTAATAGGTAGTTTATAGGTGTTAGTGTACTTTTTAGCACTTTAGTTAAGAGCTTTATCTTCCGGCGTTAGCCCATAAAACTCTTAACTACTGACTTTCAAATGCGGTAGGAGTCTTGACAGGAGAGGTTGTACCGCTCACTTCATCCAAGAATCGTAATACCGACGTTAGGCAAATCCCATTAAAAAGATAGGATACGCAATTGACGTAAGGGGATTTGCGGTAGCCTCGAGTCGCGGAAGAAAAGTGAGCGGTACACCTGTACCTGCCTGACTCGTAATACCAGCAGGCGTAAAGCAGCTTTGGGACCTCTCAACGCTGCTTTTTAAGGCTAACGCAAGACTCGTGATCTAGCCGATAGTGTTTACAAACACTGCATGGTACATAGGCTTCTGGATCACCAGATCAAAGTTAATACTAAAACTGTTTAGTTTATGGCTTTTCTTATAAAATCAGCTACATTTATAAAATTTATTTGAAGATACAAATGTTTGGCTATAACTTTTCTTATGAGTATTAGCTTGGCATAATATAGATATGGTTGTGAGACTGACCAAAATGCCAATGTAACTTTGAACAAAGTAACTAGCACATATTATTTTGAAGATATTTTAAAAATCAGCTTTTAAACTAAACTATTGCTAAGAAAGCCAAAATAAGATATTCAAACCCTGGAAAGAATATCATTAGAAAGCACCTAATAGAAGATACACAACAGAGGGCTAGTTTCCATTGAGGTGGTAAAGTGTGGAAGCTGGTGGTAACATAAAAAATCTCCATAGTCTTTAATGGAGATATATGTTTTTATCAGCAGTTCCCACAATTCAGCTCAATGGAAACTAGGCCAAAGTGTGCAAACTGATCTGAATATATATATATATATATATATATATATATATATATATATATATATATATATATATATATATATATATATATATATATATATGTCTGTCATGTGACTGAACCTTTAAAGCTGTCTTTGGCATAAAATTAGGAATAAATTATGGTAATGTTCTTTTATACATAATATATTTGTATTACAAAGCAGCACAAAAAGCTATGCAATTTTACACAGTTAATTTATCTTAACAAAAATAATAATAAAGGATAACTAAAGAACATTTTAGTTTAATAGACCTCCAAAATTGTAAACCGTTCATAAATTATTCAAATGAATCACACACACTGTTGTACTGTTAACATAACATACACATATATTTTTTTGTTTTAGTTTTTAATACCATGGTTTTTCATAGTTCATATTATTGTTTATTTTTAGGAGAGCATAACATGGAAATACAAGCTATAAAGCAATACTATATAATTATAGTATTCAATGTTTCCAGTTTTGCTTTCTGTTTAAAAAAAGAAAAAATCCCACAGAATTGTCAATTCAGTCATAAAGCATTTTTTTTTTTTTTATTTTTTTTTTATAGGGGATGAACATTTTGACACCAAGATGTTGATCACAATCCTTTAGCAAAATGTATCTAATGATTTTCAACAGAAAACCATCATTAAAGTCTTAAAGGATTTTTGTAGATACAACAAGATTTTGTAAAAGATTGTAATCAACCCCAAAAAATATTTAAATCTTAAACTGGAACAACATTAGAAATCCTTTGGGTCTGTCTGTGGAAGGTGGTTAAAGAGAAACATGATGCACCCCTGCAGGTAATTTATGAGGTAAACAGAGGAAATGTATAATCTTGTGCTAAAAATAAGACTTTCTGGGCACCATTTAGCAAGCTGGGAAAACAGCTTCGGAGCCCCAGCATTTTAGGCTTGCGCAAATGAGCCTGAAATGCTAGAAAAGTAGCAGCGCTGATACTTAACCATTCCAACACCTAAAATGTGGCGGAAAGAAATCATCCCGATCAGATCGGATCAATTGGCTGCATGCAAGCAGCGGGGTCATTGCACAAACAGCGACTTGTGCAATGTCAAATGTGGGTAGCGTATATGCTGCAAAGTATGCTGCCCGCTTGCAGCGAGGCCAGGCAGATAGGTTTGTGGTAGTGAACCTTGTCTGTGCGGCCATTAATAAATAGGGCTGACAGACTCAACATCAATTTCCTAAGACTGCATGCCCCTGAGCAGATGGATGTTGACCACAAATATAAGGAATCCCTCTATTTTTTACTCAAAAATATATTTTTCTTTTCATTGAGAGAAATGTAACCCTATTCATTTATAGAGACCTTGATTCTTCTCTAGATTTGTGAAGTCAGCTTCACGGCTTATTGAATATTGAATGCCTTTAAAAGATGTTCTGTTGTGCTAAATGTCTATCTAATGGAAGACTGCTTATTAGAATTTAATGTCTTTTTATATTACCATGGAAGCATACCAGTAATACTATGCATACAAATTGTTTTTTTTTTCTCTGTACTGTTTCATGAAGCAAACAATGACCAGGAAAAACGGGGTAAAATAATAACATCTAGTATACTTTAAATATTTTTACATAGCAAATAACACGGTTTAGCAAAGAAATAAATTCAGGCAATTTTTATGAAAATCTTTTCTGATTTGTGTACAGGTTCTTGTTCTTAATACCAAACAAGTCATAAACCGTTTAAAATACTGTCTCTGCAAATGCAAAATTTATGAATTCACACATCTCTGCTTGATTTATGTGAAATAATAATGCACTATTTAATGCTTAAACATGGCTAGGAGCAATGCTGGGCTATCAAGATGTACGATGGAATAATAGATTTATAAGATGGATAACCTTCCTGTCTAGAGAAGCTTGTTTAAAGGTGTTGTACAGATATATTAAACTATATGTAATTTTATACTAACTTAATGCTTAAAGCCATCACACAGCATAATGAAAGCTCGCTGATGTTGAACAAAAAAAACAAAAACTGACCAAGTTATTAATAAGAACATTTTCCAAACAGCATAAAAGTAAATATTGATATTGGTAATAATAAAGAAAAGCTTGTAAGGTTTTGATTTCTTTTACAAAGTGTCAGATTTGTATTCTAGAATTACAGGAAGTACTTGTTTGTGGGGAGGAATAACTGCACTTGGCACTGTTGTAGGTATCTGTGTATTCTTTTTGTATATTGTATTTGATCTGAATGTTTTAAGCAACATGAAAGGAGTACACGACTGGTTAACAGTGACCTTACACAGGATTTTAATACAGCAGGTGATGTTATCTAGGGCTTTAAAAAATAATATCAAACATTAGAGTCAGTCAAAAAATGTGGGAGTCAGCTGCACAGGAAGCAAGTATGTGTTTTTGTATACATATATAAATAATACAGGGTATGACAAACTTATCAGCTAGACAGACAGTTGAGGAGCCAGTTACATACATTAAGAACCTATGCAAGAATTTTTGCATGAAGAGATATAAAGACAAATCTGAAAGTTTAGAAACCAGGTTAAAATTTTAGTTACTCTGGTCCCCTAGGTCCTGGGATTTGTCAGCCCCTGGGTCCATACTCTGGGCCATTCTATTCTCAATTTACCACTATAAGCAAATTCATTTTTAAAACACACTGCAAATATAGGAATAGGTTATAAAACTTTTATTTACTAACATATGAAGGTGCACCCTTCTCATGACAAATTTGAATTGCATTTTCATATTATTGAATTAGCACTCTTGTGCATTAACATTGATAAAGTTCAAGATTGATATTATTTTTACACTCATAATATATAAGTGCTCTGGAGAAAGTCTAGGGTGTGCTAACATCTGAATGTTGGATAGTGTAGGTGCCCTTAATTCCTCACGTAATAGACTTCTATGTGTGTGTGCTTAAAAACTTACACGGGCAACTGTTCAAGCTTTAAGCTGAAGGTATGCTAAACCAAAGGTCAAATACTCTTAAACTATGATTTGCTATTGAAATTTAAGCATACACTTCACACATACATAGGTACACACATATACAAATATATACATACAGTTAAGAAAGCGCCAGTTGTGGACATGAAACGCGTCAGATGCACTTTTGGGATGAGAGTTTCTTCACAGCTATATGCTTTTATAGATTTTTCAATAAACATCGGTTACTGTCACTGTTACAGGCAGAAACCTCTGAAAGTGTGAAGTTATATGAATTAAATGTCGATTCCTCCAGAAAACCCCATACATCTGTGACTGGAGAGCAAATTATCTGTATTTTTTATGCTGATTTTATATATACATACACACATATATAAACACATACATATACATCTCTCAGCCCTTTAAAGTCCAGCATCTGAACATAGGCTAAATCCCTTTAAATGACTATTAAACCATGGATTTTAATATTAAAAACCCTTGATTTTACATTAAATATGTATACATATTAGTCAAACACTTTATTTTAATATATTATACATGTATTTTGTCATGCATATATTCAAGCATTAACACTTTACGTCATGTAAAAAGTAAATTAATATAACAGTTTTGGATATGGGAAACTGGGGAATGGGAAATAAAGGAATTATCTATCTTTTTAAACAATACAAATTCGGGAGTAGACTCTCCCTTTAAAAAGATATGAAACCCAAAAATGTTCTTATGTGATTCAGACAGAGCATACAATTTTTAAAAAGTTTACAATTTACTTCTATTATCAAATTTGCTTCATTCCCATGATATTCTGTGTTGAAGAGATACCTAGGTAGGCATCTGGAGCTCTACATGGCAGGAAATAGTGCTGCCATCTAGTGCTCTTGAAAATAGATAGCATTCTTGCAAAACTGCTGCTATATAGTGCTCCTGAAATGAGCCAGCTCCTAAGCTTACGTCCCTGCTTTTCAACAAGAGATACCAAGAAAACAAAGAAAAATTGGTAACAGAAGTAAATAAGAAAGTAGTTTAAAAGTACATGCTCTGAATCATGAAATAAATATTTTGGGTTTCATATCCCTTTAACTTGTGAACCCATAAGGAAAGATGATTTTAGTTCTTGCAAGTAGATTTCAGGACCTACCCTCAGTATCTGGTACTGCGTATGATAATTGTATATGATAAGAGTTTGCCCTTCATTTCCATCATTTAGGGAATGATATAGACATGACAAGGATCCCTACAAAAAAAACTAAGTGTATTTGTGTGTGTGCTCAACAATTTAGAATAAACACATATAGTAGAATTCAGGATACTCATAAAACATTACTATAGATACAAATATTACCCAACTAAGGGCTCAATTCCAGTACTTAAGTAATAAATGTCTGTTTTTGATTTGCACCAAAATGGGATTCAGCTTCCTTTTTTTAAACGTTTATTGATTACACAAACAGAGCGACTGCACGCAATGCGCAAATTATTTCAATGGTACTAAAATGGAGCTATAAACTTTATTTAGCTGTTGTCAACTTCGGTAGCTTACGACTCCATTCTCTATGGCCCAATAGAAACATGCCCTATTTTGCTTGTGCCCCTAAATAATAATTAGGGTAAGTTAATGCTAGTCATAAATGATGTCATAATATAATTTTTTTACACTTACTACAATGTAAGACAATTCAAGTTAACGCTCGCCGGGTTAGCGCGTCCTCAGAGCTGTGGTTAACTGTTTTGCAAAACAAAAAAATCTTGCAAAACACATTAAAAATACATTACAGAGTACAGTTACCCTCTCAATAACACTGTCTAATAAAAATTATTCCAAAACAAATTGCATAAAAAAGAGCTCAAAGATATGAGGTCTCAAGTGTTAGAAAAAAAGGCAGACAAAGGGCTTTAACATAGTCATACTTACATATACATCTCTAAAGATGGATATGTAAATATAAATATCTATATATGTGTACAGATATATTTATGTATTTATATGTGTTTGTATGTATTTACAGATGTATATACACATATAAACACATGAATACATATGTTTACATATATAGACAAATATATATATATATATATATATAACTGCCCTTCGCAGTTCTATGTATTTTAAATTAGATATCCCTATATATCTAAATATATATATACCTATATATAATCATCTCTATATAGGTATAAATCTATATTTTACAAAAAAACATGTTGGTTTAGTGCACTTGAGAAAATGTAATCGGGTTTGCGCATGAGTAGGGTGTTAGGCTTTTTTTCCACTTGTCTTGCTCTATACGTTATACATTAATGTGGTCCCGATATTCTAACTTTTTTATTTCATGCGGGTTAAGTGTTTGTGCAAAAACTTTTTAATTTCAACTTGTAATACAAAAAGCTGACTAGCGCAGTTAATGTACAGGTGAAACTCTAAAAATTAGAATATCGTGAAAAAGTTAATTTATTTCACTAATGCAACTTAAAAGGTAAAACTAATATATGAGATAGACTCATTACATGCAAACCAAGATAGTTCAAGCAGTGATTTGTCATAATTGTGATGATTATGGCTTACAGCTCATGAAAACCCCAAATCCACAATCTGAGAAAATTAGAATATTACATGCAATCAATAAAACAAGGATTGTACATACCTGTAGAACAATATCGGACCTCTGAAAAGTATAAGTATGCATACTGTATGTACTCAGTACTTGGTTTGGGCCCCTTTTGTAGCAATTACTGCCTCAATGCGGCGTGGCATGGAAGCTATCAGCCTGTGGCACTGCTGAGGTGTTATGGAAGACCAGGATGCTTCCATAGCAGCCTTCAGCTCTTCTGCATTGTTCGGTCTCATGACTCTCATCTTTCTCTTGGCAATGCCCCATAGATTCTCTATGGGGTTCAGGTCAGGCGAGTTTGCTGGCCAATCAAGCACAGTAATCCCACGGTCATTGAACCAGGTTTTGGTGCTTTTGGCAGTGTGGGCAGGTGCCAAGTCTTGCTGGAAAATGAAGTCAGCATCCCCATAGAGATTGTCTGCATGAAGTGCTCAAAATCTCCCGGTAGACGGCTGCATTGTCCCTGGACTTAATGAAGCACAGTGGACCAACACCAGCAGATGACATGGCTCCCCAAATCAACACAGACTGTGGAAACTTCACACTGGACTTCAAGCATCTTGCAGTGTGTGCCTCTCCATTCTTCCTCCATCCTTCCTCTGGGTCCTTGGTTTCCAAATGAGATGCAAAATTTGCTCTCATCAGAAAAGAGGACTTTGGACTACTGAGCAACAGACCAGGTCTGTTTTTCTTTAGCCCAGGTAAGACGCTTCTGACGTTGTTTGTTGTTCAGGAGTGGCTTGACAAGAGGAATACGACATTTGAAGTCCATGTCCAGGACCCATCTGTGTGTGGTGGCTCTTGTGAAAGTCCCCAACACTTTTGAATGGCCTTTTCCTGACAATCCTCTCCAGGCTGCAGTCATCCCTGCTGCTTGTGCACCTTTTTCTTCCACACTTTTTTCTTCCACATAACTTTCTATTAATGTGCTTTGATACAGCATTTTGGGAACATCCAACTTCCTTTCCAATTACCTTTTGAGGCTTTCCCTCCTTATGGAGGGTGTCAATGATGGTTTTCTGCACAACTGTCAGGTCAGCAGTCTTTCCCATGATTGTGATTCTTACTGAACCAGACTGAGAGACCATTTAAAGGCTCAGGAACCCTTTGCAGGTGTTATGGCTTAATTAGCTGATTAGAGTGGGACACTTTGAGCCTAGAATATTGCACCTTTTCACAATATTCTAATTGTCTGAGATTGTGGATTTGGGGTTTTCATGAGCTGTAAGCCATAATCATCACAATTATGACAAATCATGGCTTGAACTATCTTGATTTGTATGTAATGAGTCTATCTCATATATTAGTTTCACCTTTTAAGTTGCATTAGTGAAATAAATGAACTTTTGCACAATATTCTAATTTTTCGAGTTTCACCTGTACAAGCTGGAGCACACAATACCACTCCACTCATAATCTAGCCCTCAATTTGTTAATTTCTGACAAGGTACAAGCCCCACTTGCACTCTGAGCAGCTGCAGTATTTAAAATGCTGATGCACTGAGAATATCTAGTTATGTTTCACATGCACATGCAGAGAAAAATGTTAACAATAACACAGTGATATATACATGTATATTCAAATTTGTGCATTAACATTTTGGCTGGAATGTACCTTTAAAGCACAAACACAAGCAAACAAATAAATACATTTCTTATAATGAAATTAAAATATTGTATACTTTTTCACTCTAACCCGTAATTTTGCAATACTTGTTTATTACTCATTATAAAGTAAGACCAATAATCACTATTTGGAAGAATCAGTTTTATTCCGTGCTTCATCGAATTTCAGCACAGCACACTGAATCTCTAATATTATCTTTATTGTATATTATTAAAAAAAAAAAGAAGTTAATTCTCTCTTTCTGTTAGCAACTCTACAGTAAGCTGCTTCCCTCTTCTGGTAAAAAAGCAGATGTGTCCATGCTGATTTATCCTATGGTTTCACAAGGATAGGAAAAAGGAATATTAAAAAATCAATCACACAAACGTGTCATTGCCTCTACTGTAGAAATAGCTATAGCAGGCATACTACATGTTAAAAGTAAACATGTTCGCTTGAGCGCAATCAAATTGAACGTGTGTCGGGTTAGCCCAACTTCAGAGCTCTGGTTAACTGTTACGCAAGACAAAGAAGTTGCACAAAACACATCAAAAATACATTTAAAGTGAATGTCAATCCAGATGAATCGGTGCCCGGTTTTTAATAATCATATTAAAAACAAGGGCACTTTAATTCATCAAAATTTACATTTCACTCGTTTTCTTCAAATACTTACCTTTTAATCTTCACAGCCGCTCCAGCGATTCCCCCGACCGTCGAAAGCCTCTTCATAAGTCAGAAATGACGAATATGGCTACCTCCAATCACGGCTCCCTCCCAGGGGAATCTTGGCCTGAGGCAACGCTGTGATTGGAGGAAGCCGGATTCGTCATTTTGAAACCGCAAAGAGGGCTTGCGACGGGCGGAGGAAGCGATGTAGTGGCTGTCAGGTTTAAAAGGTAAGTATTTGAAGAAAACAAGTGAAATGTAAATTTTGATTAAATAAAGTGCCCTTGTTTTTAATAGGATTATTAAAAACCGGGCACCAATTCATCTAAATTGACCTTCACTTTAACAGTACAGTTACACTCAACACTGTCTGCTAAAAGTTATAAAAAATATGCATTAAAAAGTTATAAGGGTTCAAAGATTTGAGGTCTCGGGTGTTAGGAAAAAAAATGCATGCAGCTTTAACATAAGTGATAAATGTACATAACTAAATATATATATGTTTTTACATATATATATATATATATATATATATATATATATATATATATATATATATATATATATATATATATATATATATATATATATATGTGTGTGTGTGTGTGTGTGTGTGTGTGTGTGCATATGTGTGTGCAGATGTATTTATTTGTTTTACTGTATATGCTCTGTACATATTTAACATTCCAGTGTTCTTTACTTACAGGATAAACATAGAAACACAGAATTTGACTGTAGATAAAAACCAAAAGGCCCATCACATCTACCCATATTACAAGTTACTGTTTTTTTAGGATAGACATATGTATGTCCTAGGCATTTTTTTATTATTTTACAGTCCCTATGTTTACCCCCTCTTTTGGACGTTTATTACATGAATCCACCACCCTTTCTGAAAATAAATACTTCCTTACATTTTTCCTGAATCTGCTATCCTCTATCTTAAGATTGTGACACCTTATTTTGTTATTTTCTTTTTTGTGGAAAATGCTTTCAGCTTCCACTTTATTAAGTCCCTTCATTATTATTATTATTTATAATTATTATCGGTTATTTGTAGAGCGACAACAGATTCCGCAGCGCTATAAACAAAGGGGGAGTACAACAAAACAATTATAGGGATCAAATGGGTAAAGGGCCCTGCCAAGAGTTGCACTGTTGTAGTCAGCTCTTAAGAAGGTGATCTACAAACAGCTGGACTCTTAGGCTTACATGCTAAGGGGGTTCAGGGGATAACAATGGAGGAGAGGAACTGGTATTAGGAAAGGTTAGTGTAGGTTGTATGCATCCCTGAACAGTAGAGTCTTTAGAAAGCACTTGAAGCTTTTAAAACTAGAAGAGAGTCTTGTGGAGTGAGGCAGAGAGTTCCACAAGATGGGAGCCAGTCTGGAGAAGTCCTGTAAATGGGAGTGTGATGAGGTGACAAGAGAGGAGGAGAGTAGGAGGTCATGAGCAGAGCGAAGGGGACGGGAGGGAGAGTATCTGGAGACAAGGTCTGAGATATAGGGGGGAGCAGTGCAGTTGAGGGCTTTGTATGTCAGAATGAGAATTTTGTGTTTGATCCTAGAGGAAGCCAGTGAAGGGATTGGCAGAGAGGTGCAGCAGATGAAGAGCGACGTGTAAGGAAGATGAGTCTGGCAGAGGCATTCACTATGTATTGTAAAGGAGCTAGGCAGAAGGTGGGGAGACCAGAGAGGACAGAGTTGCAGTAATCAAGGCGGGAAAGAATGAGAGAGTGGATTAAAATCTTAGTTGTGTCTTGTGTAAGGAAGTGTTTAATTTTGGAGATGTTTTTAAGGTGGAAGCGGCAGGCTTTAGCCAAGGACTTAATGTGAGGAGTGAAAGAAAGATCTGAGTCAAATGTGACCCCGAGACATCGGGCGTGCGGGGTAGGGGTAATGATGGAGTTGTCGACAGTTAAAGAGAGATTGGGGGTGGAGAGTTTTGAGGAAGGGGGTAAAATAAGGAGCTCAGTTTTAGAGAGATTTAGCTTGAGGTAGTGAGAGGACATCCAGTTAGAGATGTGAGAAAGACAATTAGTGACACGGGTTAGCAAGGAAGGAGATAGGTCTGGTGCAGAGAAGTAGATTTGGGTGTCGTCAGCATACAAATGATATTGTAAACTGGTGGACTTTATTAGGGAACCTAATGATGACATGCAGATTGAGAAGAGAAGGGGACCGAGGACAGAGCCTTGCAGTACTCCTACAGAAAGTGGTGACGGGGCAGAGGAGGCCCCAGAGAAGGCTACACTAAAGGTACGGTTTGACAGGTAGGAAGAGAGCCACGAGAGGGCTGTGTCACAGATGCCGAAGGATTGGAGGGTTTGGAGCAAAAGAGGGTGGTCAACAGTGTCAAAGGCTGCAGACAGATCAAGGAGGATAAGCAGAGAGAAGTGACCTTTTGATTTTGCTGTAAGTAGGTCATTGGTAACCTTAACAATTGCTGTCTCTGTGGAGTGATGGGGACAAAATCCAGATTGCAGTGGGTCAAGGAGGGAGTTTATTGTAAGGAAATGGGATAGGCGTGCATAAACTAGTTTTTCTAGAAGCTTTGATGCAAGAGGGAGGAGAGTAATAGGGCGGTAGTTGGATGGGGAGGTAGGATCAAGGGAAGGTTTTTTGAGGATAGGTGTGACCAGTGCATGTTTCAGCGATGAGGGAAATATACCGGTGCTGAGGGAGAGGTTGAAAGTGTGTGTGAGTATAGGGGTGAGGGTAGCAGAGAGGGAGGGGAGTAGCTGTGAGGGGATAGGGTCAAGGGGACAGGTAGTGAGGTGAGAGTGCAGTATAAGTGCCAAAACTTCTTCCTCAGTGACAGGGGAGAATGAGCTAAGTTTAAGGTTAGGTGGGTTGTGGTTGATTGATAGCATTTGAGGGGGTGAGAGAAAGGAATTATGTTGAGAGCTGATTTCATTTCTGATGGAGTCGATTTTGTTATTGAAGTGGCTGGCAAAGTCTTGAGCTGACAGAGAAGTTGTATTAGGAGGTGGGGGAGGGCGGAGAAGGGTATTGAAAGTGGAGAACAAACGTTTTGGGTTTGAAGAAAGATTAGAGATAAGAGTAGAGAAGTAATGTTGCTTATGGAAATTAAGGGCAGAATAGTAGGAGTTCAAGATAAATTTGTAATGTTGAAAATCAGCTGAATTCCTAGATTTTCTCCAGTGCCGCTCAGCAGTATGGGAACATCTGCGTAGGCATCGTGTCAGAGGAGTATGCCAGGGCTGAGGATGAGTGTTTGATTTCCGAGCTATGGTAAGAGGGGCGAGATTGTCAAGGACGGATGTAAGGGTGGAGTTATAGTGGCAGATAGATTGGTCGGGGCAGGAAAATGAGGAGAAGGATGAGAGGAGAGGTTTGAGGCAATTAGAAAGCTGTTGTTGATCTAATGACATAATGCTTCTGTGAAGTTTGGTGTGAGGAGCAGAAGGAGGGAAAGTTGTAGGGAGGGATGATATGTTGCAAGTAAGGAGATGGTGGTCAGAAAGAGGAAAGGGTGAGTTTGTGAAGTTTGAGAGAGTGCATCGATAGCTAAAGATCAGCTCAAGGGAGTGACCATCTTTGTGAGTGGGAGAATCAGTCCATTGTGACAAACCAAAAGAGGAAGTGAGTTGCAGAAGTTGTTTTGCAGAGGAGGTAGTGGGATTGTCAAGAGGGATGTTGAAGTCAACAAGAATGAGGGAAGGGATGTCTGAGGAAAGGAAATAAGGTAGCCAGGCAGCCAAGTGATCTAGAAATTGAGTTGAGGAGCCAGGGGTCTGTATATGACTGCAACACGTATAGAAAGAGGAGAGAATAAGCGAATCATGTGGGTTTTGAATGAGGAAAATGTGAGGGAAGAGATGGGATGTATTTGTTTAAAGGTGCAACGAGAGGAAAGTAAAATACCTACACCACCTCCTTGTCTATTACCAGACCTAGAAGTGTGGCTGAAGTGGAGACCCCATGTGACAGAGCAGCAGTGGATGCTGTGTCAAGGGGAGAGAGCCAGGTTTCTGTTAGGGCCAGAAGGTTGAGGAAGTGGGAGATAAAGAGGTCATGTATAGAAGTGAGTTTGTTGCAAACAGAGCGAGAGTTCCAGAGTGCACAAGTGAAAGGTGTAGTGGCTTTTGATGAAAGAGGAATGTGAGTAAGGTTGTCAGAGTTTTGTTTTTTGAGTCTGTGGGACAGTACACATGGATGTGCATGGCTAGGCAGTTGTTGGGGACCAGGATTAGGGGAGATGTCACCAGCAGTTAGTAAAAGCAGCAGGGAGAGTGACGTGAGATGAGATACAGATTTGCTGTAATGAGGCTGCTTTTGAGACAAGGTGCAGGGGGGAGAGAGAGTGTTTAGAAATAGGTAAAGTTTGTGAGTACAAAAGTAAGGTGAGTTTAAGAGAGATGGGCTAATGAACAGTGCAGGTGGAGAGAGAGAAGGAGTAATTGAATAATGTAGTTTGTTATAGAGACAAAAGGCAGCAAAAATTAATATGAAGATGTTAGGCATTTTTACAAAAGAGGGAACCAGTTAAACACATAAGAAACAGTATTACAATAGCAATTGCATAAGAAAACAATAAGGCATAGCAAACATAAATTTACAAAAGTACCTACCTTTTTCTTGCCCCTTGCCCAATCCTTGTTCAATTCTTGTATAATTATATTGCTAATGCCTCACTTATAAAATGTTCACTTTGAAAATGTGAACATATGTTGTTATAGCAATGCACATTCCAGTGCAATGCACATACCAAACTAGTGTGAAATATATGCAGGGAGGGCAGTCAGCTAAGTCCACTAAATTTAATGGAAAGGCCAATTGGAAAGTTAGATTCTGTTCTGGTCAGGGTGAGATGTTAAGTAAAAAGACAATAACATTTGGGGGAGGTTCAAACTATGGAATACGACAGCTATAAATTTTAGAATAATAGCAAGTATTGATAAGGATTGAACATCACATGGCAATTAAATGAACATTAGAAATAAGACATTGGATAAGAGAACAACAGATGTAGGACTAAATTAACAAACTAAAATCATTCGCTCTATGTAAATATTCACATACCAGAAGAGAGTTACAGGAGAGTAAAAAACACCAGAGAGCAGTGAATAGTTTGCAGATTGACAGGGTCTCTATTCACGTACCAGAAGAGAGTTACAGGAGAGTAAAAAACACCAGAGAGCAGTGAATAGTTTGCAGATTGACAGGGTCTCTATTCACGTACCAGAAGAGAGTTACAGGAGAGTAAAAAACACCAGAGAGCAGTGAATAGTTTGCAGATTGACAGGGTCTCTATTCACATACCAGAAGAGAGTTACAGGAGAGTAAAAAACACCAAAGAGCAGTGAATAGTTTGCAGATTGACAGGGTCTCTATTTGCGTACCAGAAGAGAGTTACAGGAGAGTAAAAAACACCAGAGTGCAGTGAATAGTTGCAGATTGACAGGGTCTCTATTCACATACCAGAAGATAGTTACAGGAGAGTAAAAAACACCAGAGAGCAGTGAATAGTTTGCAGATTGACAGGGTCTCTATTCATGTACCAGAAGAGAGTTACAGGAGAGTAAAAACACCAGAGAGCAGTGAATAGTTTGCAGATTGACAGGGTCTCTATTCACGTACCTGAAAGCAGAGGAGAGAGAATAGGGTTAGCTTGATGTAGTGTGCAATTATTCAGCAGATGTCAATAGGCAGCATGTTGTCTTAATAAGCAGCATTGTGGTGAGTAGTGAGTGCAGTTCTTGTATAATTCTATTGCTATAAAATGTTCACTTTGAAAATGTGAACATATGTTGTTATAGCAATGCACAACCCAGTGCAAATATTTGAAGGTTTTTATCATGTCACCTGTTTTCCTTCTCTCCTCTAAACTATACATATTTAGATCATGGAATCTTTCTTTGTATGTTTATGCCCTTTTTGTTGTAAATACATATACAGGGGCGGACCTATTGCCGATGCAAGTGGTGCAACTGCACTGGGGCCCAAGCTGGCGGGGGCCCACACAAACTAGAAAAAAAACAACTTACAGACTAAAAAAAATAATATAAATATTCCGTGACCGTCTAAATTGTGTGGTGGTCCGACTATGCATAATATTTGTGCAGGGGGCCCAGGGCACAACAGAATGACATTGGAAAGGGCAGGCCAGAAAGGTTACCATGGGTCACAATGTCACCACTCACTCTGATGCTACATTTAGCGGCACGCATTTGATTGGCTTTAGCTGGCTCACATGGGGGCTTGTTGTCAAGAGCAGAGTGTACCCTTCATGGACTGTTGTTGGGCTGAGCCGATGTCATGTGTTGCCAGCTCGGCACCGGCAAAAGTCTGTGAAGACTGCGCTCTGCTCTTGACAACAAGCCCCCCCTGTTAGCCAGCCAAAGCCAATTACATGTGTGCCGCTAAATGTCTCGTGATGTCGGCGAGACACGGCAAAAGTCAGTGAAGACTGCGCTCTCTTGTTAACATCAGACCCCCTATAACTGTAATCCAGCAAAAGCCAAATGTGCCACTTTAAGAAGTGACTGGGAATATAAGAAAAACTAGGGAGGGACAATTTGGGTGGGCTCTGTCTCCTAGTCAGGTTAACTGCTCTCTCCTGGTGTGAACTGAAGAGTTATCTGCATGCAATCCCTCCTACAGAAATATTAACAGGAGAAGAAAAGTTCACATCAGGAGAGAGAAGTTAGCCTGGCTAGGAGACAGAGTCCACCCAAATTCTAGTCTGACATGATTTAATCAAAAACAAATAAATCCATGATACATTTAGTCATTGAAGTTTAATGACTAAATGTGTCCTGGATTTAATTGTTTTTTATTATTTTTTTAAATAGTTATTCCAATAATCATAAAAAACCAATTCAAATAACATTATACTCTCATGTCAGACTAGAATGTAGGTGGTCTATGTCTCCTATCTGCTCTCTCCTGTTGTGGGATCTCCAGTATATGTATAAATAACATAAAGCACAGCACAGTGATGTTGAATCTCTGAGCCAGTATAGACCATGTTTTTCATTAATTTTCTGAACAGGGTCAAACTACATATCAAGATCAAGTTAATGAGTTCAGGGGCAATCATTCCTTATATAGTGATATGTCTTTCACTGTCTATCTATCTATCTAATTAACTATCTAGCCCTCTATTTATCTCTCTCTATATCTATTTATCTCTCTCTATATCCATATATATCTATGTCTCTAATATATCTGCTATCTATCTCTCTATCTATTATACATCTATCTATCTATCTATAATATTTATCTATCTATATCTATCTTTCAATATATCTATTATTACTTTAAGTCCTTTTTTTCAGGGGGGGATTGAAGTGGGGCCCAAAAAATCTTGTTCATTAGGTCTGCCACTCTGTATGTATGTATATATATATATATATATATATATATATATATATATATATATATATATATATATATATATATATATATATACACGTATACATGTATGTCTATTCCTATAGATCAGGGTTCTTCAAATCACGGGTCGGGACCCATTGCTGGATCACAACACCATGTTTACTGGGTCGCGACTTGTGTATGCATTTTAGGAGAGTGTGTGTGGTGTGTGTTATATGAGAGTGTGTGTGGTGTGTGTTATATGAGAGTGTGTGTGGTGTGTGTTATATGAGAGTGTAATGGCTTGCAAAGCAGTATGAAGTTAATGTATTATGGATCAAAGTTTCAATCCTGAAATAAGACGAGGGAAAAGTTAATTTACAGTAACAGGTTGAAATGTCATATAACGCAATATTGATGCATACATTGCCTGGGAAAAAAGAGGTTTTTAATAACTATGCAAGGTAAAGATTGAATATCTTAAAATGATCTAGAGATGAAAGTAAAATTGAAATGTATCAATTTGATGAACAATAAGATTAGGCAACCTAGTAACAAGGGGATATTTATGATAACATATGGATAAATATAGGAAAAAAGTTATTTAAGAAACTTAAGGAATTTAAAGAGACATAATCAATGTTGTTGGTTGCACTGATGAATTGGTTAAAATAAGCTTGAAATAACAGCATTATACATATAGGGGTGAGATTGGAATGTTTTTAAAGTTGGAATTTGACACTAGTATATATTTGACTGAGGATTTTAGGGAGTCCATTTTCTCTCTCTCTGTCTCTCTCTCTCTCTCTCTCTCTCTCTCTCTCTCTCTGGTAACTTGGTATCAGCCAGTATAGGGTTAAGCAACAACCTAGTCAGGCAGGCAGAGTTTGGTAACTTGGTATCAGGCAGTATAGGGGTAAGCAACAATGTAGTCAGGCAGGCAGAGTTTGGCAACTTGGTATCAGGTAGTATAGGGTTAAGCAACAACGTAGTCAGGCAGGCAGAGTTTGGCAACTTGGTATCAGGCAGTATAGGGTTAAGTAACAAAAAAGTATTAACAGGACAAGCCACAGCAATGAGGAAAAACAAACCGGCACCAGGAGACCGAGCCACCGAAATAAGAACCCCGCCTGATGTCGGCAGAGTGGGGCGGCTCAGCACGCGCATCACGTTGCTAGGCAATGTAGCGACGAAGGCAGAGAGTAGCCAGCCGCGGGGAGACCGGAAGACAGCGGGCGACTGTGACAGGATGTCTTGACTGTGTGCATTGCATTATGAAATCTGAAGACTACCAAATAATTTTATGGTGCAATGTAGGAACTAGTGTCAGAAAGTTAGGACTCCGTCAGAGGTCATCGGTCTTACAGCAGGACAATGACCCAAAGCAAACATCAAAAAGCACCCAGATATGGTTTAAGACAAAGCATTAGAGAGTACTGAACTGGCCAGTAATGAGTCCAGATCTCAATCCCATAGAGCACCTGTGGAGAGATCTCAAAACAGCAAATGGGAAAAGGAACTCTTCCAATCTGAGAGACCTGAAGCAGTTGGCGAAAGAAGAGTGATCCAAAATTCCAGTAGAGAGGTGTAAGAAACTCATTGATTGGCATTTATTTCTCCACTTTTTTGTGTCATACCAATACAAACAAAATAAATAAAGTGGTGAATTTGCAACTAATGATGGTAGGGTGTACAAACTCAAACACTTTGTTTGCAACACAGAAAGTGTGGTCTATCTTATTTAATGCTCATGACCCAGCTTTTATGTTGGCAAGACGAAAAGAGCCATAAAAGATAGAATCACTGAACATCGTGATGACATAAAGTATAAGGTTCAGACTAGTAGTTTAGCTAAACATTTTGAGCAATTCCATCTAAGTAATCCTGACTCTCTGCAATATAGGCATAGATATAGGCATAGATAAGGGACTAACTAATGGCAGAGGAGGTAATTATGATAAAGTCCTTCTGAGGAAAGAATGCAGATGAATATCCACCCTCTCAACCATTTTTCCAAAAGGAATGAATGAGAAACTTGATATGGCATGTTTCCTGTAAACATAGGAATAAAGCATACCTGACACTAAAAGATTAATAGTCTCTACAATGTTTTTTTTGTGAATCTGTAAATAATTAATATAATAATTTTTGTATGACGACTTTTTAGACAAATTGTTTATGTTTATGGCTTTTGAATGTGCATACGTATCACAATCTATCAAGAGGACATTTGTTGTTAAAGATAGGCACAATGTTGCCATTCAGGATACAAGAATGTATACTTTCACCTACCAGAAGGGGCGAAGTGAGCACCTGTGTATAAAAAGGAGCGCTCTAGGTGCAGAGTTATGCTCTGACGAAGCCCCGTTTTACCAGTTGACGAGGGGGTGGACACAGGTTTCAGTGTGTACTGCTGAAAACTTAGCGGTTCCTTACAATTTGAGAGCAGCTATGGCCATAATATTTTTCTAACGCACTGGCAGGAGACAAGGAAAAGCCGTTAGTGACCATCTTGATGAAAGGAAGGTGCAGTAAATATCCTTAAAAAGATTTGACAATTGCATATGGATATACTTGCTACTACGCTCTGACGGCTTCAGTTCATTTACCAGGTGACTTTTTGCCTACAACTGTAATCGTTACAGACTTTGAGATATATGATTCTATTCAATGCTCCAATGTGAATTACTGGCTGTTGCTTGCCGCATAACTTATGCTATCTGAACAGATATGCACTTTACTCTTGTGATTACTGCTTTGAACTGCTTTTATTAACCTTTGCTATACATGCCTCTATGCTTTATTAACTTATGCATGTTCATTTTACTTTGCACTTTACATGCTTTGTACTACAGGGTGGGTTTTCTGACAACTTAAATCCCATCTTGTGAACCTGCCCAGGCTGTACCTCTCTTGCTTGATCTGGGGGGATTCTGTGTGCAGCAAGGGTGTAGTTGGTTAGGAATCGATCCTGTCAATTTTTATCATTATTGCTATATGCAGTCACATTGGCGCCTTGTGTTCAATTTGACCAGTCATAGTCCTATGTGTGTGTATGTATGCCTGTTGGGATTGTATTTATTTTTATGATACAGGTTTGGTAGAGAAATTATCTTTCTTCTTTTTTAAGACTGTGGATCCTTTTTCATAATCTATCCAATTGGGCTGTTTGACCAATTATTCTAAAAATGTTGTATTTCCCGTCTTTTCTTGGTATGATGATATGTACATCATTTCCTTCTCTTTCTTTGAATTTTTTCATATAAAGTTTTTTAAGGGTCTGCACTATTAGCATTATACAGGCATTGAGTAGTGTGTATATGAATATATAATATACAGCCTCTTGTTACAGCTCTAAATATATAATTTTGTTTCCCACAACACCTTTTCTTGATATATATATATATATATATATATATATATATATATATATCATGTAAGTGGCAAGAGTCCATGAGCTAGTGACGTATGGGATATACATTCCTACCAGGAGGGGGGGAGTTTCCCAAACCTCAAAATGCCTATAAATACATCTCCCACCTTACTCATACCTCAGTTTTACTAACTTTGCCTCCTTGGGAGATGGTGAAGCAAGATGTGCTTGATTTCTTCTGTGAAAGGTGCTTCTAAGCATTTTGAAGACCAGTTCCTCTCAAAGTACAGTGTTTGTCTGAGGGATGTGAAGGGAGTATTGACTGATGATACCATGTTTTCGCCTATGGGAAATCTATTTTAGGGCTCTCTGTAAATCAGTCGCAGGGATTTATCTGTTGCCTCCCTTTACAGATCGACATTATACTCCTCAACCATTACTGATATGTTTCAGCATTGGTATGGCTGCTATATGTGGATGGGTGTCTTCTGGTAAGTATGTATAATTTTTTAAGACTCTCAGCTATGTTTAAGACTTTATATTATAAAGTTTTAAATATATATTGCATATATTTGCCATGAGTCAGGTCTGTGTATATTTCCCTTTGCAGTCTAACAGTTTCAGCATGGAAATTATGTTTATGAGAGGATTTAGGAATTGTTCTCTTACCTGGTGTTCCAGTTAGTTGTAACTTGGATTCTGTTTTTCAAAATTTCCGTGGGCAAATTAGGCTCGTGATGACGCAAAATGCTATTTTTTATTGCGTCATCTTTGGCGCAAAATTTCTTGGTGCGAAGTCGCGCCTGTTATGACGCGGGTTGCGTCATTTCATTGTGTTAGCTTTGTCACCAAAGGTTTTTTCCCCTGCATTTGCATCATCTTTGTTTGCATCACTTTTGGTGTCAAAATTTTTTATATTAAGTCTCTCCCTCTTTTGTTCGCTACTCTTATTTGTTTATAGAGGGCTATGATGTTTGCTTTTTGATTTTACTTTTGTATAAGCATTTTATCATAAGCATTTTTCAGCCATAGAGAAGGCTATGGCCCCTATTTATGAAAGTCTGGCAGAAATGATCCGACAGTGCGGATCAGGTCCGCTAGACCTCGCTGAATACGGCGAGCAATACGCTCGCCGTATTCAGCATTGCACCAGCAGCTCACGAAAGCTGCTGGTGCAACGCAGCCCCCTGCAGACTCGTGGCCAATGGGCCGCCAGCAGGGGGGTGTCAATCAACCCAATCGGACAGGTTATGGAGCAGCGGTCTTTGTGACCGCTGCTTCATAACTGCTGTTTCTGGCGAGCCTGCAGGCTCGCCAGAAACATGGGACATCAAGCTCCCTATGGAGCTTGATAAATATGCCCCTATAACTGCTATTCCCCCTTCAAATAAACGTAAAAGGTCTTTCCAAACTTGTCATAAATCTGAAGAAATTTGTATATACTGAAGTATCCTCTACTGATGAGGATCTCTCTGCTGATGAAGATCTCTCTGGCTCAGAGGATCCTGCATCAGAGACTGAAATTGACAAATCTTCTTTTCTATTTAAGATTGAATATATTCGTTCTTTATTCAAGGAAGTATTGTTTACTTTGGGTATTGAGGAGTCTAGTCTTCTTGATAACAAAACTAGTAAACGTTTGAATTCTGTTTTTAAGACTTCTGAAGTTAGTCCTGAAGTTTTTCCTATTCCAGATGTTATTTCTAATATGATTACTAAAGAATGGTCTAAGCCTGGTACTTCTTTTAACCCTTCTTCTAGGTTTAAGAAGTTGTATCCTTTACTTTTGGTCAGTTTAGAGTTTTGGGAAAAAGTCCCTAAAGTTGATGGGGCTATTTCCACTCTTGCCAAATGTACTACTATTCCTATGGAAGATAGTACTTCTTTTAAGGATCCTTTGGATAGGAAGATTGAATTTTATCTTAGAAGAGCGTATTTACATACTGGCTATATTCTTAAACCTGCTATTTTTATGGCTGATGTTGCTGCTGCTTCAATTTTTTGGTTGGACAGCTTAGCACAGCAGTTATCAGATCCTGAACTGTCAAGCATTGTTCTTTTACTTCAACATGCTAATCATTTAATTTCTGATGCTATATTTGATGTCATTAAAATTGATATTAAATCTATGTCTTTAGCTATTCTAACTAGAAGAGCTTTATGGCTTAAATCTTGGAATGCTGGCATGGTGTCTAAATCTAGATAACTATCTCTATCATTTCAGGGTAATAATTTATTTGGTTCTCGATTGGATTCTATTATCTCCACTATCATTGGGGGAAAGGGAGTCTTTCTACCCCAAGATAATAAATCTAAGGGTAAGTTTAAAGCACCCAATCATTTTCATTCCTTTTTTCAGAAAAGAGAACAAAAAATCTCTCCTTCCCCTAAGGCTTCTGGCTCCAATTGGAGACCATCTCTGAATTGGAATAAATCCAAGCCTTATAAGAAACCAAATCCAGCCCCTAAGTCTGCATGAAGGTGCGGCCCTCAAACCAGTTCAACTGATGAGGGGCAGATTGAAATTATTTCAAGACATTTGGACAGATTCTGTTCAAAATCAGTGGATCCAGGATATTGTTTCTCAAGGGTATCAAATAGGTTTCAGAATAAGACCTTCCATGGGAAGATTCTTTCTTTCTCATGTTCCAACAAACCCTGTGAAGGCACTGGCTTTTTGGAAGTGTGTTTCAGACCTAGAGCTTTCAGGGGTGATTGACCCAGTTCCTCAGCAGGAACAGGGTTTGGGTTTTTATTCAAATCTACTCATTGTCCCAAAGAAAGAAGATTCATTAAGACCAATCCTGGATCTGAAAACTTTAATCCTTTTGTAAGAGTCCCAACTTTTAAAATGGTGACTATAAGGACTATTCTGCCTGTTGTTCAGCAAGGTAATTTCATGTCCACAATAGACTTACAGGACGCTTATCTTCACATTCCGATTCATCCAGACCACTATGGTTTTTTTGAGATTCTCTTTTCTAGACAAGCATTACCAATTTGATGCTCTTCCATTTGGCCTAGCAACAGCTCCAAGAATTTTCTTGAAGGTTATTGTGCCCTTCTATCTGCAATCAGAGAGCAGGGTATTACAGTGTTTCCTTATTTGGGCGATATCTTGGTACTAGCTTAATCTTTTCATTTAGCAAAATCTCACACAAAACAACTAATGTGGTTTCTTCAAAGACATGGTTGAAGGATCAATTTATAAAAGAGTTTTTTGATTCCTCAGACAAAGGTCACCTTTTTAGGTTTCCAGATAGATTTAGTGTCCATGATTCTTTCTCTAACAGACAAAAGATGAATGAAGTTGGTTTTAGCTTGTCTAAACCTTCAGTCTCTATCACTTCCTTCAGTGGCTATGTGCATGGAAGTTTTAGGTCTCATGACTGCAGCATCGGACACGATCCCCTTTGCTCGTTTTTATATAAGACCTCTACAGCTTTGCAAGTTGCAACAATGGTGCAGGGATTATACTCAGATATCACAGTTTATATACTTAAATCCCAACACTCAACTCTCTCTGACTTGGTAGTTAGACCATCACCTTATTGTTTAAAGGGCCTCCTTTGTTCATCCATCCTAGACTGTGATCTCAACAGATGCAAGTCTTACAGGTTGGGGAACTGTCTGGGGGTCTCTGATAGCACAAGGGGTTTGGAATCCTCAAGAGGGGAGGTTACCAATCAATATTTTAGAACTTTTCAGAGCTCTTCAGGCTTGGCCTCTATTGAAGAGAGAACTTTACCAGAATTTGTTTTCAAACAGACAATATCACAACCGTGGCATATGTCAATCATCCAAGGGGGACTCGCAGTCCTTCACCAATGAAAGAAGTATCTCAGATACTTTCTTGGGCGGAATCCAACTCTTGGGGGTCTCTCCATCCAGATGTGTTTTTTCATCTTGTACAGATGTGGGGTCCTCCAGAAATACATCTGATGGCCTCTCGTCTGAACAAGAAGCTTCCCAGATACCTTTCCAGGTCCAAGGATCCTCATGCAGAGATGGTGGATGCTTTAGCAGTTCCTTGGTTTCATCACCCTGCTTACATTTTTACACCTCTGGTTCTTCTTCCAAGGGTGATCTCCAAGATTATAATGGAACAATCTTATGCGTTTCTGATAGCACCAGCATGGCCTCACAGGTTTTGGTATGCGGATCTTGTCCGGATGTCCAGTTGCCAGCCTTGGCCACTTTCTTTAAGGCCAGACCTTCTGTCTCAAGGGCCGTTTTTCCATTAGGATCTCAAATCTCTAAAATTGAAGGCATGGAAATTGAATGCTTAGTGCTTAGTCATAGAGGTTTATCTGACTCAGTAATTAGCACTATGATACAGGCTTGTAAGTCTGCCTCAAGGAAGATTTATCATCGGGTTTTAAAAACCTATATTTCATGGTTTTCCACTCATGATTATTCTTGGCATTCTTTCAGAATTCCTAGGATTTTACAGTTTCTTCAGGATGGTTTGGATAAAGGATTGTCTGCAAATACTTTGAAAGGACAAATCTCTGCTCTTTCTGTCTTATTTCATAGAAAGATTGCTAAGCTTCCTGATATTCAATGTTTTGTTCAAGCTTTGCTCTGTATCAAACCTGTTATGAAATCAATTTCTCCTCCTTGGAGTCTCAATTTGGTATTGAAGATTTTACAGGCTCCTCCTTTTGAGCCTATGCAAGTGTTTTTTTTTTTTTGGGCTATCCCTTCTGCTAGAAGAGTTTCTGAATTGTCTCTCTTGTGAGTCTCCTTATCAAGATAAAGCTGTTTTCCAGACTTCGTTTTAAATTTTTGTCTAAAGTTGTGAATTCTAACAACATCAATAGGGAAATTGTTGTTCCTTCCTTGTGTCCTAATCCTAAGAATACTCTTGAAAGGTCTGTACATTGTTTGGATGTGGTAAGAGCTTTGAAATATTATGTTGAGGCTACTAAAGATTTCAGAAATACTTCTAGTCTATTTGTTATTTTTTTCTCGTTCCAGGAAAGGTCAGAAACACTCTACCATTTCTCTGGCATCTTGGTTGAAACTTTTGATTCACAAAGCTTATTTGGAGGCGGGAGAGTCTCCGCCTCAGCGAATTACAGCTCATTCTACTAGATCAGTTGGGCTTTCAAGAATGAATCTTCGGGTAATCATATTTGCAAAGAAGCAACTTGGTCTTCTTTGCATACATTTACAAAATTTTACTATTTTGATGTGTTTGCTTCTTCGGAAGCAGCCTTTAATAGAAAGGTACTTAAGGCAGCTGTCTCAGTTTGATTCTAGTGCCTTTGATTTGATTTTTTTTTAAATTTTAAGAAAACGTAATTCTTTTTTTGGATTTAATTTCTCAGCGGATATAGCTGTTTTTATTTTATCCCTCCCTCTCTAGTGACTCGTGGACTTCCACATCTTGGGTATTATATCCCATATGTCACAAGCTTATGGACTCTTGCCACTTACATGAAAGAAAACATAATTTATGTTAGAACTTACCTGATAAATTCATTTTTTTCATAGTGGCAAGAGTCCAAGAGACCCACCTAATTTGTTTGGGGTTATGATTTTTTGTATAAAGCACATTATTTTTCCAGTTGCTCTTTTTGTATGCTTTTTACACCTCACTACTTGGCTATACGTTAAACCTAGGTATGAGTGAGGTGGGAGGTGGTATTTAAAGGCATTTTGAGGTTTTGGAAACTTTGCCCCCTCCTGGTAGGAATGTATATCCCATACGTCACTAGCTCATGGACTCTTGCCACTATGAAAGAAATGAATTTATCAGGTAAGTTATTACATAAATTATTAGTGGCGCTAAAAAAGCTTTAAGTATTAAAAACTATGGGCAGATTAGACTCCAAGGGTCTGAAACTAAGGGATTATAATGTGGATTGGATGTCACTTAAACGCACAATGGGGTGTTAATAGCGATTAATATTCTAATAATTCTCAAATAAACCACAGTAAGGAATATATAAAAAAATATATTCACTAATAATACATAAAAATTAGCATAAAAATAAACAATTGATGAATTATTGTAATAGCAACATATTCATACTTATATAAAATACCTTATATTGATAATACATAAAAATTTTGTATGAAAATAAACAATCAATAAAATATTGGTATAGCAACAAATTCATAAATGGAATTAAGTGCACAATTCATATATGAAGAGAGAGCCCAGATTTATAGGAATCTTAATTGACATATATACATATCCTTTTCTTGATTCCACAAATTATTTCAATATGTCACTGTAGACAATTTTCTATTAAAATCAATAGGCGTACAAAGTTATCATTGGCTGTGCCTATAATGCAACATCTAAAAATAGCAGTCTTGTGTGCGGCAATGAACAATAATTTAAGGATATCCCTTTAAATTGTGTTGCGGTGATAGGGTAAAATAGTAGGGGCCAGCCACTATTAAAACTTTAAAGTTCCCGCTGTAGAATAGTTGAAGCACAATTAGTGAAAAAGAAACCCACTTGACAGATCTATACCTTAAGGTGGATATATGTATTTCCTGCTATGCAGGTGATCTCACCCTTCAGCATCCACGGTTAAAATCTGACAGGCTTCTAGTGTCCGTGCTTTTTGATGAAGGCAGTCTCTGGTCCCGTTTTTTTTCAGACTTGCGCAAGTCACCGTCAGAAACCGGTGCAATTCTCCTATGCAATTCTCCTGCTCTTAGTACTTAGATGTACGCAGGAAGCGGTCGGGTATTCAAAAGCAATTTGCAAACCTCCCGGTTTGGTGGAAAATCTTCTTTATGTAGTTGGGAACAAAGGAAAGATCCTTAACACAGCTTTCTACGCGTTTCACCCAATTTCAGGGCTTTTTCAAGATGCCGTGTATGCCTGGATTTCAGATTTAAATATTGCCGCCATTGATTTGATTGGATGATGGTGTGATGACGTTTACTGTGCTCTCTCTGTTAATTTTCAAGATGAGTTTATTATTCTTCGGGTTTCCGACGGTGACTTGCGCAAGTCTGAAAAAAACCGGGACCAGTAACTGCCTTCATCAAAGAGCACAGACACTAGAAGCCTGTCAGATTTAACCATGGATGCTGAAGGGTAAGATCATCTGCATAGCGGGCAATACATATATCCACCTTAAGGTATAGATCTGTCAAGTGGGTTTCTTTTTCACTAATTGTGCGTCAACTATTCTACAGCGGGAACTTTAAAGTTTTAATAGTGGCTGGCCACTACTATTTTACCCTATCACCGCAACACAATTTAAAGGGATATCCTTAAATTATTGTTCATTGCCGCACACAAGACTGCTATTTTTAGATGTTGCATTATAGGCACAGCCAATGATATTGATGTCAATTAAGATTCCTATAAATCTGGGCTCTCTCTTCATATATGAATTGTGCACTTAATTCTATTTATGAATTTGTTGCTATACCAATATTGTATTGATTGTTTATTTTCATACAAAATGTTATGTATTATCAATATAAGCTATTTTATATACGTATGAATTTGTTGCTATTACAATAATTAATCAATTGTTTATATTTATGCTAATTTTTATGTATTATCAGTAAATATATTTTTTTATATATTCCTTATTGTGGTTGATTTGAGAATTATTAGAATATTAATCGCTATTAACACCCCATTGTGCGTTTAAGTGACATCCAATCCACATTATAATCCCTTAGTTTCAGACCCTTGGAGTCTAATCTGCCCATAGTTTTTAATACTTAAAGCTTTTTTAGCGCCACTTTTAATTCATTAATTTTATTTATCTACTTGTAACCAGGAGGAGGTTATTATAAAAGAGGCCTAAGTATTTTTAGTCCAGCGCTATACACTTAACACTTATACTAGTTCTTACATAAATTGTGTTTTATAGATATATATTTTACCAAAAAGTTATATAGATATATCTATTTAACAATACATACATAGAACATATTCTATGTGAAGAACATGGGAATGTGAAATATGCATAATTCATGTCAGATTTAGTGCCCTTAGTTTAAACGCACTAAGATTTTTTTTCTGTTTGCGTGCTTCATTAAATGGGAAGAATACGTTAACGCAGTCGCAATATTTGAAGTATAAATCTTTGCGCTTGTCAGGTTCTCCTGGAGTGCAAACGTTTTACTTCAACTTGTAATACGTGTATGCGTGCCCCCCGACGTGCACAAAAAAATAACTTCTAGCAAAGTTAATGCTCAAGCAGAAGCGCAAAATAGCGCACCACTTGTAATCATAACTGCCATGCTGTTAATCATGTTTGCTACAGAAAACTAAAACAATTACTTTTTTGCATTCTGTATTATGACTTTTTGTCACTAAAACTATTTTATAACAGTGTTTGGTATGATAAAAAAAATAAGCTATTTAGGTCTGTATTTATCATCCATGGGCGGACAGGGGCAGACATATTGGCCCCTGTCTGCCTGACCTCTCCTCTGGCATTGCACAGGAGCACTCCTTTGCACTCGCATGCAACCCTGCCCGTGCATAGCCAATCACGCACGAGCAGGAGCTGTCAATCTCCCCGATTGGACAGAACCGGGGAGATTAAAATTCTCCACCTAAAGGGTGGAGAACAGGGCAAGAAACTAGCGGTCTGATGACCGCTACTTGATAAATCATGACTGCAGGTTCACTTGTGTGAACCTGCAGTCAAAAAGGAGAAAAGGGCTTGATACATTTAGCCCATAGTAGTTGTATCTTTACAGGAAAAAAACACTGAAAATGACATTTAAATGCAACTAGTGCAAACAAATAGAAAAGGCTTTATCTCTGGGGTGTTAAATAGCTTAGCATGGAAGAGGTAAAAAAACATATTTTATGCTTACCTGATAAATTTACTTATCTTGTAGTGTATCCAGTCCACGGATCATCCATTACTTGTGGGATATTCTCCTTCCCAACAGGATGTTGCAAGAGGATCACCCACAGCAGAGCTGCTATATAGCTCCTCCCCTCACTGCCATATCCAGTCATTCGACCGAAACAAGACGAGAAAGGAGAAACCATAGGGTGCAGTGGTGACTGTAGTTTAATTAAAATTTAGACCTGCCTTAAAAGGACAGGGCGGGCCGTGGACTGGATACACTACAAGAGAAATACATTTATCAGGTAAGCATAAATTATGTTTTCTCTTGTTAAGTGTATCCAGTCCACGGATCATCCATTACTTGTGGGATACCAATACCAAAGCTAAAGTACACGGATGATGGGAGGGACAAGGCAGGAACTTAAACGGAAGGAACCACTGCCTGTAGAACCTTTCTCCCAAAAACAGCCTCCGAAGAAGCAAAAGTGTCAAATTTGTAAAATTTTGAAAAGGTGTGAAGCGAAGACCAAGTCGCAGCCTTGCAAATCTGTTCAACAGAGGCCTCATTTTTAAAGGCCCAGGTGGAAGCCACAACTCTAGTAGAATGAGCTGTAATCCTTTCAGGGGGCTGCTGTCCAGCAGTCTCATAGGCTAAGCGTATTATGCTCCGAAGCCAAAAGGAGAGAGAGGTTGCCAAAGCTTTTTGACCTCTCCTCTGTCCAGAGTAAATGACAAACAGGGCAGATGTTTAACGAAAATCTTTAGTAGCCTGTAAGTAAAACTTCAAGGCACGGACTACGTCCAGATTATGCAAAAGACGTTCCTTCTTTGAAGAAGGATTAGGACACAATGATGGAACAACAATCTCTTGATTGATATTCCTGTTAGAAACCACCTTAGGTAAAAACCCAGGTTTGGTACGCAGAACTACCTTGTCTGAATGAAAAATCAGATAAGGAGAATCACAATGTAAGGCAGATAACTCAGAGACTCTTCGAGCCGAGGAAATAGCCATCAAAAACAGAACTTTCCAAGATAAAAGTTTAATATCAATGGAATGAAGGGGTTCAAACGGAACTCCCTGAAGAACTTTAAGAACCAAGTTTAAGCTCCACGGGGGAGCAACAGTTTTAAACACAGGCTTAATCCTAACCAAAGCCTGACAAAATGCCTGGACGTCTGGAACTTCTGCCAGACGCTTGTGCAAAAGAATAGACAGAGCAGAGATCTGTCCTTTTAAAGAACTAGCTGATAAGCCTTTGTCCAAACCCTCTTGGAGAAAGGACAATATCCTAGGAATCCTAACCTTACTCCATGAGTAACTCTTGGATTCACACCAATAAAGATATTTACGCCATATCTTATGGTAGATTTTCCTGGTGACAGGCTTCCAAGCCTGTATTAAGGTATCAATAACTGACTCGGAGAAGCCACGCCTTGATAGAATCAAGCGTTCAATCTCCATGCAGTCAGTCTCAGAGAAATTAGATTTGGATGATTGAAAGGACCTTGTATTAGAAGGTCCTGCCTCAGAGGCAGAGTCCATGGTGGAAGAGATGACATGTCCACTAGGTCTGCATACCAGGTCCTGCGTGGCCATGCAGGTGCTATAAGAATCACCGATGCTCTCTCCTGTTTGATTTTGGCAATCAGTCGAGGAAGCAGAGGAAACTGTGGAAACACATAGGCCAGGTTGAAGAACCAAGGAGCTGCTAGAGCATCAATCAGCGTTGCTCCCGGGTCCCTGGACCTGGATCTGTAACAAGGAAGCTTGGCGTTCTGGCGAGACGCCATGAGATCCAGTTCTGGTTTGCCCCAACGATGGACTAGTTGAGCAAACACCTCCGGATGGAGTTCCCACTCCCCCGGATGAAAAGTCTGACGACTTAGAAAATCCGCCTCCCAGTTCTCTACGCCTGGAATGTGGATAGCTGACAGGTGGCAAGAGTGAGACTCTGCCCTGCGAATTATCTTTGAGACTTCTAACATCGCTAGGGAACTCCTGGTTCCCCCTTGATGGTTGATGTAAGCCACAGTCGTGATGTTGTCCGACTGAAATCTGATGAACCTCAGTGTTGCTAACTGAGGCCAAGCTAGAAGAGCATTGAATATTGCTCTTAACTCCAGAATATTTATTGGGAGGAGTTTCTCCTCCTGAGTCCACGATCCCAGAGCCTTCAGGGAGTTCCAGACTGCGCCCCAACCTAGAAGGCTGGCATCTGTTGTTACAAGCGTCCAATCTGGCCTGCGAAAGGTCATACCCTTGGACAGATGGACCCGAGAAAGCCACCAGAGAAGAGAATCTCTGGTCTCTTGATCCAGATTTAGTAGAGTGGACAAATCTGAGTAATCCCCATTCCACTGACTTAGCATGCATAATTGCAGCGGTCTGAGATGCAGGCGCGCAAATGGCACTATGTCCATTGCCGCTACCATTAAGCCGATTACTTCCATGCACTGAGCCACTGACGGGCGTGGAATGGAATAAACGACACGGCAAGCATTTAGAAGTTTTGATAACCTGGACTCCGTCAGGTAAATTTTCATCTCTACAGAATCTATAAGAGTCCCTAGGAAGGAGACTCTTGTGAGTGGTGATAGAGAACTCTTTTCCACGTTCACTTTCCACCCATGCGACTTCTGAAATGCCAGAACTATCTCTGTATGAGACGTGGCAATTTGAAAGCTTGACGCCTGTATCAAGATGTCATCTAGATACGGAGCCACCGATATGCCTCTCGGTCTTAGAACCACCAGAAGTGAGCCCAGAACCTTTGTAAAAATTCTCGGGGCAGTGGCCAACCCGAAGGGAAGAGCTACAAATTGGTAATGCCTGTCTAGAAAGGCAAACCTTAGGAACCGATGATGATCTTTGTGAATCGGTATGTGAAGGTAGGCATCCTTTAAGTCCACTGTGGTCATGTACTGACCCTCTTGGATCATGGGTAGGATGGTCCGAATAGTTTCCATTTTGAATGATGGAACTCTGAGGAATTTATTTAAGATCTTTAGATCCAAGATTGGTCTGAAGGTTCCCTCTTTCTTGGGAACCACAAACAGATTTGAATAAAATCCCTGTCCCTGTTCCGTCCGCGGAACTGGATGGATCACTCCCATTACTAGGAGGTCTTGCACACAGCTTAGGAATGCCTCTTTCTTTATCTGGTTTGCTGATAACCTTGAAAGATAAAATCTCCCTTGTGGAGGAGAAGCTTTGAAGTCCAGAAGATATCCCTGAGATATGATCTCCAATGCCCAGGGATCCTGAACATCTCTTGCCCACGCCTGGGCAAAGAGAGAAAGTCTGCCCCCCACTAGATCCATTTCTGGATAGGGGGCCATTCCTTCATACTGTCTTGGGGACAGCAGCAGGCTTTCTGGCCTGCTTGCCCTTGTTCCAGGACTGGTTAGGTTTCCAGGCCTGTCTGGAATGAGCAACAGTTCCCTCTTGTTTTGAAGCGGAGGAAGTTGATGCTGCTCCTGCCTTGAAATTTCGAAAGGCACGAAAATTAGACTGTTTGGCCTTTGATTTGGCCCTGTCCTGAGGAAGGGTATGACCCTTGCCTCCAGTAATGTCAGCAATAATTTCCTTCAAGCCAGGCCCGAATAAGGTCTGCCCCTTGAAAGGAATGTTGAGTAATTTAGACTTTGAAGTCACGTCAGCTGACCAGGATTTAAGCCATAGCGCCCTACACGCCTGGATAGCAAATCCGGAATTCTTAGCTGTTAGTTTAGTCAAATGAACAATGGCATCAGAAACAAATGAGTTAGCTAGCTTAAGCGTTCTAAGCTTGTCAATAATTTCATTCAATGGAGCTGTCTGGATGGTCTCTTCCAGGGCCTTAAACCAGAATGCCGCCGCCGCAGCAGTGACAGGCGCAATGCATGCAAGGGGCTGTAAAATAAAACCTTGTTGAATAAACATTTTCTTAAGGTAACCCTCCAATTTTTTATCCATTGGATCTGAAAAAGCACAACTGTCCTCAACCGGGATAGTGGTACGCTTTGCTAAAGTAGAAACTGCTCCCTCCACCTTAGGGACCGTCTGCCATAATTCCCGTGTAGTGGCGTCTATTGGAAACATTTTTCTAAATATAGGAGGTGGGGAAAAGGGCACACCGGGTCTATCCCACTCCTTGCTAATAATTTCTGTAAGCCTTTTAGGTATAGGAAAAACGTCAGTACACACCGGGACCGCATAGTATCTATCCAGCCTACACAATTTCTCTGGAATTGCAACTGTGTTACAGTCATTCAGAGCAGCTAATACCTCCCCAAGCAATACACGGAGGTTCTCAAGCTTAAATTTAAAATTAGAAATCTCTGAATCAGGTTTCCCCGAGTCAGAGATGTCACCCACAGACTGAAGCTCTCCGTCCTCATGTTCTGCATATTGTGACGCAGTATCAGACATGGCTCTAACAGCATTTGCGCGCTCTGTATCTCTCCTAACCCCAGAGCTATCGCGCTTGCCTCTTAATTCAGGCAATCTAGATAATACCTCTGACAGGGTATTATTCATGATTGCAGCCATGTCCTGCAAGGTAATCGCTATGGGCGTCCCTGATGTAATTGGCGCCATATTAGCGTGTGTCCCCTGAGCGGGAGGCGAAGGGTCTGACACGTGGGGAGAGTTAGTCGGCATAACTTCCCCCTCGACAACAGAACCCTCTGGTGATAATTCTTTTATAGATAAAGACTGATCTTTACTGTTTAAGGTGAAATCAATACATTTAGTACACATTCTCCTATGGGGCTCCACCATGGCTTTCAAACATAATGAACAAGTAGGTTCCTCTGTGTCAGACATGTTTAAACAGACTAGCAATGAGACTAGCAAGCTTGGAAAACACTTTAAAACAAGTTTACAAGTAATATAAAAAACGTTACTGCGCCTTTAAGAAACACAAATTTTCCCAAATTTTGAAATAACAGTGAAAAAATGCAGTTACACTAACAAAATTTTTACAGTGTATGTAATAAGTTAGCAGAGCATTGCACCCACTTGCTAATGGATGATTAACCCCTTAATACCAAAAATGGAATAACAAATGACAAAAACGTTTTTTAAACAGTCACAACTGCCACAGCTCTACTGTGGCTTTTTACCTCCCTCAATACGACTTTTGAAGCCTTTTGAGCCCTTCAGAGAAGTCCTGGATCATGCAGGAAGAAGCTGGATGTCTGTGTCTGTAATTTTTGCTGTGCAAAAAAACGCCAAAATAGGCCCCTCCCACTCATATTACAACAGTGGGAAGCCTCAGGGAACTGTTTCTAGGCAAAATTCAAGCCAGCCATGTGGAAAAAACTAGGCCCCAATAAGTTTTATCACCAAACATATGTAAAAAAACATTAAAAATGCCAGCAAACGTTTTAAAATACACTTTTATAAGAGTATGTATCTCTATTAATAAGCCTGATACCAGTCGCTATCACTGCATTTAAGGCTTTACTTACATTACTTCGGTATCAGCAGTATTTTCTAGCAAATTCCATCCCTAGAAAAATATTTTAACTGCACATACCTTATTGCAGGAAAACCTGCACGCTATTCCCCCTCTGAAGTTACCTCACTCCTCAGAATATGTGAGAACAGCAAAGGATCTTAGTTACTTCTGCTAAGATCATAGAAAACGCAGGCAGATTCTTCTTCTAAATACTGCCTGAGATAAACAGTACACTCCGGTACCATTTAAAAATAACAAACTTTTGATTGAAGAAATAAACTAAGTATAAAACACCACAGTCCTCTTACGACCTCCATCTTAGTTGAGAGTTGCAAGAGAATGACTGGATATGGCAGTGAGGGGAGGAGCTATATAGCAGCTCTGCTGTGGGTGATCCTCTTGCAACTTCCTGTTGGGAAGGAGAATATCCCACAAGTAATGGATGATCCGTGGACTGGATACACTTAACAAGAGAAAAATGCTTCTGAAAGAGCAGAATACCACCAGAAAGGGGTCACAATGCAATGTATTTTTGAAGTTTTTGCAGTGTGAAGCTGTTCAAAAATCACTAGAAAATCATGTTCTTTTTTTATAGATTTGGGTGGTTTGGGATTTAAAAACATCTTATTGCACAGTGAAAACAGAACAAATCTCAAAGAAGAGCTCCTATAAAATATGTAAAAATAGGAATTCTTTTTTATGCAATGACATGTTAATATCATTTTCACTGTTGCCTGTGAAATATTCCTTTTAAAGACCTCTTCTTCATCTAGATTAGAGAGATTCCAAACCATAGAGATATCACAATTGTCAGCAGAGCTTGTCAAAAAACTTAGAGATGAAAGTGAGGAGATCCTGAACTGCTTTTGTTATCTTACTTTTAGCATCATCCCTACTACAAATTGCAGGTGTCTAATTTTTCCTACATACAGTACATTGGACTGAAATCATGAAGTTACAAACAACCACTGATTCCTTACCTTTACTCCAACTCAGAGGTTGAAGAATTAAATTACCCACCCCTTTTATCTGGGGTGATGGACAGGCCCTGCTCTTGCACAAGTGTACAATGGAGCAGTGCATGAACATATGCTTGTGTAATAATAATTGTGAGCAGTAGACACTGCTTTTCCAGTACCTGCTTGCTGTGAGCGCAAGTGGAAAGGTTCCCTAGCTGGTAAACTTTGTCTGTCTGCCAGCTGATTACTGTGGCCCATGGTATTTACATTTCAGTAACTGTATTGATTTAATTGAGTAATTAAAGGGTCATTAAACACTAAATAAATGCTAGATAGAATAATGCATTCAAAGTAAAGATTAGTCTAAGAATAACATATAGATGCATTTTTGAAAGTTTCATTAGTTTTTTAAATAGTGACAAAAAATGTGTAATGTTTTAATGTCTATAAAACAATGGGAGCTGCCATGTTGTATCTTAGGTTACCTTCTCTGCTGTGGTCAATTAGGGACAGTTATAAATAGGTCACTAGAGTGTGCAGCCAATGGCTGTGTAGAATATAACAGTGTTATGCACTTCTATTTCTAACAGGAACTGAAATGTTTACAATTTCAGAATAGAGTTACAGGAAAAGGGACAAAATAAATAATGATGATATATTGCAAAGTTTTTTTTTATATATACAATTTAGCATTTTATGTTACCATCTCACAGTGCTTAATGTCCTTTTAAGTTTTAAAGGCATATAAAAAAGAAAATCAGGTGTGTCACATGAATTTTAAAATTATGACAAGGGTGTCTAAAAGCAAGAGCAGTTAGGAGACACTTGTCTAAATGAACGTTGTATACTTGGCAGGCACAACATTGTAATTTACATAAACTTTGTCTAAATTCCTTTTAATATAACTTTGCTTTTATTTTGCTGCTTTGCAAATAAAACTACTCATAGGATAATATAGTTGAATATTTGTATTTAAAGTCTGATTTAGTTTCCTCTATGCCTTTAGGATTTTGCATAGTGGCTGAATTGCAAGTTAATATTCGCACATAGTAACAAATTGGAAAAATAAATCTAGAGTGACAGTGATACCCTGTACTCAATTTCATAAAAAAGACCCCAAAGAGAGAACAGATTTTCAAGCTGAAAGCCTTATAAATGCATAATCTTTCTAATATCCACACAGGTTTAACTAGGCACAGATAGTGAGAGAAAATCAATCAATCATTTCAGTATTTACTGCAATCTAAAAGCACGAAAGGAGAGTGATTATACAAATCTAGCCTGAGTGATAAATGATAGTCTGGGAAACAATTTCTGATTGAGTGGGTAACTATAAAAAAGATCATATTACTGAATATTTAAGCTTGGTTGTAAATATAGTGACTTTTTCTTTTATGTGCTGTCAGAATGGGTGTAACCTTAAATTGACCATATTTAATGCATTGTCACTATTTGCTTACTACAGCTTTGGATTAACAAAAATAGTAAAACAATATTTAATGCTATGTTATATAAAATATCTGTGCATATTAGTCCTTAATAACATTCCATGAATAGATGGAAGGAATTCTAGGCCAACATTAAAGGGTCATAAAGTGCAGAAAAGGCTGTCATAAGTCTCTCAGGGACACCAGGCAACACTATAACAATCAAATATAAAAAGGAAGAGGAATTGAGCTGTCCTTTCAGAATCTCTTTACATTATCAGAATGGAAACAATTTGACCAAGAAGTGAACTGACCTAATGCATCAAAGGATGATGATAAACTAAAAAAGCAGCAAATCGAATTTGTTTGCAGTATAGAGACATTCTTTTAACATAAAAGTGATTTCTGTGTGGTGCACCAATGCTACCGCTGCAACACTAACTTAAACAAATAGGGAGGGAGGGAACTTCACCTTGCTATTGCAGAGACTCAAGACGGTGAACAGTTTCCTCCTCCACCTTAAATACTGGACCCCACAGGCTACACCCTTCCCCCTCTAGCCTGCTCCATTGCCTCTCATAGGGGTCAAATTTCCCTCCGTCCATGCTCTCCTCCAGGGAGCATTGACCCCATATTACGCATGATAAAGAATACAACACACAAGAGGAATGGGTGTAAAGGCTGCAGCCGACATTTATTAAATTATTTAATAAATATATAACTTATAAATTCAATAGAATTCAATAACTTGTAAACATATTAATCTGAGGAAAAAACATGAGATGCTTGCGACCAGAGATGTACCTTCCACCGGCTTACCACCAGGTACATCCCCCCAAACAACTCTCCCGCCTCTTTAGGGAGGTACCAATTTACCTAACTTACATCATAGAAAACAAGCACCCCCACCACAGCCCGTCAATGATGAGCAGACCCCACACGAGCTAAGGCCTTTAACGCACCTTCTCTGATGTTGAAATTAAAAATATGCAATCCCACTTCGTTCAAATGGACCCCATCTTTTAGGAAAAAACAACGGCCTGTCCCCCCCTCAAACTCCACATGTCGAATGCAAACCCCCCCGATCTTGGCTACAAAACTACTAACTGTTCTATTAATCTTTTTCCTAGAGGCCTCCAGCTTCTTGAAATTCCAAGCCACCCTCCACACCGAATGAGGTTCAATGTCAGACCACACTATAATCAAATTAGGGAACAACTCCTTTAAAGGAGCCAAAGAAAGTCTCCTACAGTAAAACCCTCGCCACCGGGATAACCCTGCAAGCAAAATTAAGCTTGCCCACCAAGGAAAGGATCTACTGAAGCTGAAGCTTCTTTTTCCCAATTGCCCCTGTGATGGAACCTTCCCAAAACCGTGCCCACTGGAAGCGAGAAAGAGGATCAGCAATTACATTTTGGCAGCCTGGCACATGAAAAGCACGGAAAAATACATTAATTTGCATACAATCCAATACAAACAGCCTCAGCAAGCGCACAACTGGCAGCGAGCTCAACGTCAGCTTGTTATTCACGAACACCACTCCTAAATTGTCGGTATGAAAAACCACCCTCCTATCCCGCAGTCTCAAGTGCCAGACCTTCAATGCCACCATTAATGGAAAGGAGCTCCAGGAACACCAAGTTCTTAGTGAGCCCCTTCTCATTCCAAACTGCGGGCCACTTCCCTGCACTCCAGCTCCCCTGACAATATGTGCCAAAACCCACTGACCCCGATGCATAAATAAAACAGATGTCTCCTCCAAATAATGGACAACTGAGGACAAACCAGAATCCTGTCGTACAACTAATTCTACAAAGGTGCTAAACTTCTCAAAGTATGCGCACAGGATAGAACATCCCATCAGAAGACATAGATCCACATAAAAGGCTCCCCAGAAAATACAACCGAGCAAATGATGGCACACCGGGTGCACAGGTAACAGCCGAAAGGCAGCATCCACATCCACCTGCCTCATCAGCGCCCCCTTTCCCGTTTCTCTTACTAAGCCCACCACCTTGTCAAAAGAAGCATACCTCACTGCCGCCACCTCAGGGTCAATGACATCATTCACAGATGCTCCCTTCCAGTAGAACAAGTGATGGATCATGCAGAATTGTCCCACCACAACCCCCAATGGGGACACCCTCAAGTTCCGGAAAGGAGGGTGCGAGAATGGACCCACAATCCTTCCCAACGCTACTTCTTTGTCTAGCTTCCCATGAACCACCTCGGGGAACTCTCTGGCTGACTTCAAATTACCTGAAATTTTACCTCCCCCTTCCACGAATGAAATCCAAAACCCGTAAGCAACAGCTCTGCATCCCCAGCCTTCCCTCTAACCTTTATCGAACTGTTCTAGCCAAGGCACCATCTTTCTTACCCTCTCCAGAGTCCTGGCCCTTAGGAGTAACTTCCCCCGCTTTCCCACTTCCACTACCTATCTTGAAGCATCTGGCCCATGGATGAGTCCCCTCACATCCCGAGCAAGCATGCTTATACTTGCATCCGCTTCCGAATTTACACTGCCCATCATTGAATTGGAAACAGAGGCCCTTTCTAATGGCCACAGCTGCTCCCCCACTCGATTCCCACTGGCCACTCATCTTCCCGTGGATCCCCCAATAGTTCCACTTGAGACACAAAAGGGCCCACGCAATGGAATCATCAACTCTATCCCCATGTCCCTATCGTCCCATCTCTTTTCTGGTCTCACCGACAACTGCTGATGAAACTGTCCGTCATACCGCCACCATGCCAGACCCCCATAAGTCCAATAGGCCCCTGCAATCTCGTCGTAATAGCAAAACAAAGCGGAGCACTGATCGGAAATTTTTCGCCAATCACTGCCGCTAAAATACAGAAAGCCATTGACCAATTACTCAATGTTTTCAGTAGTTTTGGTACCACTTCTTCCTCTCGTCTTCTTCCTTCTTTTCCTTATTGCCCTTTGTATCATCTTTGATCTCCAGCACTTAGTCCAACGGCAGTAGAGAAAATATTTCCAAGAATTCTCTTTTCCATATTTTCTCCTTCATCTCCTGCGCCAGGTGTATCCCCAGTGGGCCAATCGAACACAAGCATGGCCTCCTCATCACGCTCTCCACTACCTTCCTGCACTAGTCCCGCTGGCCTGCACCCCCGCTGCACTCCTTCCACCTGGCCGGAACTTCCTTGCTGCCCTCCTTGCAACTGCCTCTCCCTGGGTGAACAAGATTTCTCCTGTCCCCGTCCCGCTCCAGATCTCCGTGGGCTATGGCGCACCAGGGGGTCCCTTCCCTGTGGCCGTGTCTGTGGAGAGGAGATAGTGAAAGCCCTATCCTGCTTCCCCCCTCTTTCTTTCCTCATGTTCCCTTCTCTAGATCCTGACACTAACCTCACTTCCAAACCCGCCCCCCCATCCTCCTGCCCACTCTATCCCGGTACCAAAGATCGTAGCAATTGCTCCAATGCAGTCAGGTCCCCTACCTGATGTGATACCACTGGTCCCGAAGACGGTTCTTCCCCAGGATCCTTCATCTCCAAGTCACTGTATGAATAGTCTATGTATGAATAGTCTATCCACAGTGCATCCCTATCCAGGTCTGGCATTTTGCCATCAGCAGAAACCTCTGCTCCACCACCCAACTGCTCCTCGGGCTCCCTCCCCTCACTTGCAGAAGACAAACATGCCACATTAATCCTCCCCTGCTTATCCCCCCCTCCTGTCGCCCCTGACCTCTCCCCACCCCCTTCTGCCTTCCACGACCCCTCCCCCCGCAGGAGCCCTATGTACCGGCCTCCTACTAGTCCCCATTTCCTTTCTTGTCTGCCATATTCAAATGCCCTTTTCAGGGCAATGGGGAGCTTAGGTTTTTTTAAATAGTATTTTATTTGGGGGGGTTGGTTGTGTGGGTGGTGGGTTTTACTGTTGGGGGGGTTGTTTGTATTTTTTTTTACAGGTAAAATAGCTGATTACTTTGGGGCAATGCCCCGCAAAAGGTCCTTTTAAGGGCTATTGGTAGTTTAGTTTAGGCTAGGTTTTTTTTTTTTTTTTTTTTTGGGGGGGGGCTTTTTATTTTAATAGGACTTTTAGATTAGGTGTAATTAATTTAAATTTCTGTCATTTGTTTATTATTTTCTGTAATTTAGTGTTTGTTTGCTTTTGTACTTTAGCTAATTTAATTTAGGTAATTGTATTTTATTTAGTTAATTTATTTAATTATAGTGTTAGGTGTTAGTGCAACTTAGGTTAGGTTTTATTTTACAGGTAAATTTGTATTTATTTTAGCTAGGTAGTTATTAAATAGTTAAGAACTATTTAATAACTTTTCTACCTAGTTAAAATAAATACAAACTTGCCTATAAAATAAAAATAAATCCTAAACTAGCTACAATGTAACTATAAGTTATATTGTAGCTAGCTTAGGGTTTATTTTATAGGTAAGTATTTAGTTTTAAATAGGAATAATTTAGCTAATAATAGGAATATTTATTTAGATTTATTTAAATTATACAGTATTTAAGTTAGTGGGTGTTAGGGTTAGACTTAGGATCAGGGGTTAATAACTTTAATATAGTGGTGGCGACGTTGGGGGCGGCAGATTAGGGGTTAATAAATGTAGGTAGGTGGCGGCGATGTTAGGGACGGCAGATTAAGGGTTAATAATATTTAACTAATGTTTGCGAGGCGGGAGTGTGGCGGTTTAGGGGTTAATATGTTTATTATAGTGGCGGCGACGTTGGGGGTGGCAGATTAGGGGTTAATAAGTGTAGGTAGGTGGCAGCGACATTGGGGGCGGCAGATTAGGAGTTAATAAATATAATGTAGGTGTTGGTGATGTTGGGGTCAGCAGATTAGTGGTTCATAAATATAATGTAGGTGGTAGCGATGTCTGGAGCAGCAGATTAGGGGGTTAAAATTTTTATTTTAGTATTTATGATGCAGGAGGGCCTCGGTTTAGGGGTTAACAGGTAGTTTATGGGTGTTAGTGTACTTTTTAGAACTTTAGTTATGAGTTTTATGTTACGGCGTTGTACCATAAAACTCTTAACTACTGACTTTTAAATGCGTTAGGACTCTTGACAGGTTAGGGTGTACCGCTCACTTTTTGGCCTCCCAGGACAGACTCATAATATCGGCGCTATGGAAGTCCCATAGAAAAAAGACTTGTTTACGTAAGTCGTTTTGGCCAAAGAAGTGTGCGGTGCCCCTAAACCTTCAAGACTCGTAATACCAGCGGGCGTAAAAAAAGCAGCATTAGGGCCTCCTAACGCTGCTTTTTTACCCTAAAGCACAACTCGTAATCTAGCCGTATGAATGTAATATTAACATTACCTTCGTTATAAAGTCCTTATCAAATCACTGACAGCCGGTATTAAGGCTTTATGAAATGTATTTGTATTATACATTATGCATTTTTGGTTATTTTGTTAAGTTTTTTTGCTCTTATTTATCTGAATAAATATTTGTTTAATTGCACCTGCTGATATTTGTTTATGTGTGTTCTCTAGATATATGGTAGCTCTTGTTTTCTGATGGGGCTTAATATGGGGTTGCTGGGTAAGGTTTACTCATTTTTATATTTCTAGTTTATGTAAATATATTAAACCTCCGTGCAAAAAAAAAAAGCAAAACTGAAAGAGTTAGTTACCACATATGGCCAAATGGGACAAGCCCAGGTACCACGTCCAGGTCTCTCCCAAAACCTGGGTCCCTAATACAGCCATACAAATGCAAGCTCTCAATCAAACAAACTGGGAATAAGTCAAGAGTTTACAGACTTATGTAATCACCCTAGACATATAAAAAACACGGAAGGGGACTGCAGTCTCAGACTGGACTGGGTACACATCCAATTACCCTGCAACATGCTCCGCCCTTGGTGCTCAATAGCACTTTCAAGAAGCTGTGGAGTCCTATGTGCCTTGCACCCAGACTTGTCTGGGGTTAACTGCCTGGGACTCTGGGGACAGCACAGCTTCCTGAGAGTGCTATTGAGCCCCCAGGGCTGAGCATGTTGCAGAGTCATAGGATGTGTACCCAGTCCAGTCTGAGAGTGCAGTCCCCTTCTGTGTTTTGTGTGTGTGTGTATGTATATATATATATATATATATATATATATATATATATATATATATATAATTTTATCTGAAAAATAGCTCAACACTCATAGGATTTGTGATTTTTTTTTTTTTTTGCAAATCCTGTGAGTGCTGAGCTATTTTGCGGATACTACATACACCGGAGGAACCCGGGTTGATGTCCCAAAGGTGGCATACTTAATTGCAGAAATTGAATATATATATATATATATATATATATATATATATATATATATATATATATATATATATATCAGTAGCAGAGATGTGCACTCTCACTTTGTAACAACTGCCAGGGTGCTAGTAGGAATCAATATAGAAAAACAACAAGCTTGCACTCACTGGTCTTTTTTGTGAAATAATTTACTGAAAAACTGTGACGTTTCGAGGACAAAAAATCCCCTTCTTCAGACAATGTGTAAAACAAACAATAGTGACTTTATACAGTGTGTAAAACAAAACCCCTCCCCTCAATTAGATAAAAAAAAAACGCCAAATTGGTAGCTATGGTGACCCATGAGTCACATTGTAAACAAACAAGTGCTATCATATGTTAAAAAATATAAATGAGCCATCCTGGCTCTAACGTAATAGTTGCAGCCCAAGTGTGCAATAGGGGAACTGTGAAGCAATGGAGGCAAACATGAAATACAGACAGATCACAGATTAAGTAGAGTGACAGTTTCCAATTAATCATTTGTACCGCCATTTACTGCTCAGTATTATATCTAAGGATCTTATGAAACTTAAAGAGACAGCGGTTAGTAACTCACCAAGATATCAGAAACTCTGTGGCTACTCACTGCCGCATCGGTACACAACGCCGGGTAGAGAACCCGGAACTGTACAGGGCTCTCACGTGGGGGGCAATCGGCCAATCACCTGAATTGTTTACTGTTGCCATAGTGACCGCCATTTACTGCTCAGTATTATATCCAGGGATATTGTGAAACTTAAAGAGGCAGAATCGGAACACCGGTTAGTAACTCACCAAGTGGAGACGCATATCAGAAACTCTGTGGCTACTCACTGCCGCATCGGTACACAACGCCGGGAAGGGAACCCGGAACTGTACAGGGCTCTCACGTGGGGGGCAATCGGCCAATCACCGGAATTGTTTACCGTTGCCGTAGTGACCAATAGCATCAAGTCACACGTAAGACCTGCAGCACTGGGATACACACAGCACTAAATAATAATCGATTACAATAGTATACTAACCTTAAATAAAGAGAAAATGATGTAAAATAAGACTACACACTTCGTGGGACCAATCAACACGGTCAGAGATTAACATACATCCATAAATCAGACATTCATATACGCTGTCAGAAAGAAGCATCCACATTCAAAAGAGCCCACATTCAAAGGAACCGAAAATGTAGTTTGCACAGTGACCATAATATGTACTAGAAATCTCAATGAAGGTAGCTACCAATCTTATAGATAATACAACCGTAGATATCCCAAACATTAGAGAAATTAGACAGATAAAAATGTAGTGACAGGGCAACAGACAGTGTAATAAAGTGTCAGAAATGAATGGCTAATAACCTACAAGTAAAATCTCCCAAACTCTCAATAAACCGTCCATTAAAGGCACATTCAAAATAGACATGGAAAGAGAGGGAATATGCATAGTTGGAAGCCCAAATCACCAATAGGGGATATAAATAAGACCAAAGGGCCTTAGATAGATTGAATGATAAGTGGACTCTCCCAGTACATCTATGTGGAATCCAAAGACTTGACACTAGGCAGGGAAATTCAGTCAGGTATCGCTAGCTTATAGAAAACAGTGCCAGTCAAACATTGTGTTCAGTCCATGAGGCTGTAAGGTATTTAATCGAAAGATCCACTTGGCCTCGATTTGTAGAAGGAGTGTATCCCTGTCACCCCCTCGTCTCAGTGGGGGGACATGGTCTATTAGTGTGAATCTTAGATCCTGGAGTCCATGTCCTTTTTCCACAAAGTGTCTAGCTACTGGCTGGTCACTCAAACCCTTTTTAAGGGATGTCCTGATTGAAGACCTATGGTTGGCAAACCGAGTTCTGGCATCGTCTGTGGTTTTACCCACATAAAAACGCCCACAGCTACAATTTAATAAGTATACCACATGAGTGGTGGTGCAGGTCAACACATGTCTGATCTTGTATCTCTGGTTATGGTGAGGGTGGACAAAGGTGGCCCCTGGAATCATAGAATTGCAGGTCGTGCATCCTAAGCACCTGTAGCATCCTGGTTTCTTTTTACGTGACAGCCATGTCTCTGGGGTATAGCAGTGAATCGGGTCAGTTAACATCAGAAGATCTTTAAGGTTCTTGTCACGGTTATACCCCACTCTAGGATGCTGCCAATCATTGAACGGTAATGATTGGGTCGCCCTGTACAATGTGCCAATGTTCTCTTAGTGACTTCCCCAAAGATCTTGTTAATGGACTATAAATGGTCGTGAAAGTCATTCTCTGCTCATCCTTGTTCCTGGAAGTAGTCGGGGTATTATCCTCATTTTCAGCTAGCACTCTACTCTGATAGACCAGGCGGGGATTGTATCCTCTTTGTGTAAAGCGTTGTTGCATTTCCTCAAGTTGTTGATCTCTTCTAGTCATGTCACTATTATTCCTGACAGTCCGACAAAGTTGGGCTTTCGGGATTGCTTTGAGAAGTGCAACTGGATGGTTACTGGTAGCATGCAGAATTTAAGTTTTGTCAGTCGGTTTCCTAAACAGTGAGGTCCCTAATTGGCCATTGTCCATTTTGAAGATATTTAGGTCTAGGAACTCAATGCTTGACATGTCATGCTTCAACTTGAACTTTACTGGGTTGCAGGTAGGACCTCATGTTCTTCACCAATGGTTGTAGAAAACAGTCCACAAAAATGGCCAGTCTAGAAGTGATGGAATTGCGGGCAGAGACGATAGGCCTACCAGGAGGCCTCTCCAAGTTTTTATGGATCTTGGGGAGTGTGTACAAAATTGGGCAAACTGGATGTTTAATCTTCAGAAACCCAACTATATCCTCATCAATCCATCCTTCATGGAACCCCTCTTGCACAGCCTGGTCTATAAGTGTTTGAAATTGCTTGGTAGGATCCATATTCAATACTTGGTAGGTGTCTGTGTCGCTAAGTTGGTGATTGATCTCCTCACTATAATACTTATAGTTTAATACCACCACTGCACCTCCCTTATCCGCAGTGCGGATTACAATGTCAGGGTCCTTGGAGAGTGTAAAAATTGCTTCTTTTTCGTGTGCAGATAAATTATTATGGTATCTGTCAGGTTTTTCAAGGGGTCACTACCCGAGCCGGCCAACAAAGACGAGGAAGAGGCCGCATATTCGGAGGGGCGGCTGGAGAGAAAAAGCCTCCATTACCATCCAGACAATAACCACTACTGGTCCCAGGGAGGACTTAGTAGTGAACATCAGTAATAGAGCCCTTTCTATGGCAGAGAGAAGTGTCTTGAACAGAGGCTTAAGTTTTGTGCCATCAGGTAAAGGTGATGATTTTACTACTTATATTGACTGTCAAAAATTCCAACGGTCACTCAGACTAAAAGAATTCTTTAAAGATTACTCTGCCGATGGTAACCAACAAATGTTTAAGACAAGAAGTTCTTTTTATCCTTCAAGCAATAATGCCAGCATCAAGACCTTCATGAGACTGGTCTCGCAAGATTTGAAACAATATGGGTCTAACAGATACCATAATAATTTATCTGCACAAGAAAAAGAAGCCATTTTTACACTCTCCAAGGACCCTGACATTGTAATCCGCACTGCGGATAAGGGAGGTGCAGTGGTGGTATTAAACTATAAGTATTATAGTGAGGAGATCAATCACCAACTTAGCGACACAGACACCTACCAAGTATTGAATATGGATCCTACCAAGCAATTTCAAACACTTATAGACCAGGCTGTGCAAGAGGGGTTCCATGAAGGTTGGATTGATGAGGATATAGTTGGGTTTCTGAAGATTAAACATCCAGTTTGCCCAATTTTGTACACACTCCCCAAGATCCATAAAAACTTGGAGAGGCCTCCTGGTAGGCCTATCGTCTCTGCCCGCAATTCCATCACTTCTAGACTGGCCATTTTTGTGGACTGTTTTCTACAACCATTGGTGAAGAACATGAGGTCCTACCTAAGGGATTCCACACAACTTATTGAAGAGATAAGAACTATCACGTTCGAAGAGCCGTTTATTTTGGCAACGGCAGATGTTAACAGTCTTTACACTATCAACCCGCACAAGGCAGCGAAGCAACAAGTGTCTGACGCTTTGGATAGATATCCTTATGTGGGTCCTCCGAGAGACTTTCTTATCAAACTGCTTGATTTAAGCCTGCGGCTAAATTACTTCAAGTTTGAGGGTAAATATCACCAGCAAATATCCGGCACGGCCATGGGATCGAATGTGGCCCCCTCACTAGCTAACATCTACATGGAACATTATGAAACAGCAGTGATGGGAATCTACCATAAACCTGAAGTACTATTCTATAAAAGGTACATCGACGATTTGTTAATTGTCTGGAGTGGTACAATCTCGGAGCTGGAAACATGGTTTGCGCAGCTAAACTCTCTCTGCAACCCAGTAAAGTTCAAGTTGAAGCATGACATGTCAAGCATTGAGTTCCTAGACCTAAATATCTTCAAAATGGACAATGGCCAATTAGGGACCTCACTGTTTAGGAAACCGACTGACAAAAATTAAATTCTGCATGCTACCAGTAACCATCCAGTTGCACTTCTCAAAGCAATCCCGAAAGCCCAACTTTGTCAGACTGTCAGGAATAATAGTGACATGACTAGAAGAGATCAACAACTTGAGGAAATGCAACAACGCTTTACACAAAGAGGATACAATCCCCGCCTGGTCTATCAGAGTAGAGTGCTAGCTGAAAATGAGGATAATACCCCGACTACTTCCAGGAACAAGGATGAGCAGAGAATGACTTTCACGACCATTTATAGTCCATTAACAAGATCTTTGGGGAAGTCACTAAGAGAACATTGGCACATTGTACAGGGCGACCCATCATTACCGTTCAATGATTGGCAGTATCCTAGAGTGGGGTATAAACGTGACAAGAACCTTAAAGATCTTCTGATGTTAACTGACCCGATTCACTGCTATACCCCAGAGACATGGCTGTCACGTAAAAAGAAACCAGGATGCTACAGGTGCTTAGGATGCACGACCTGCAATTCTATGATTCCAGGGGCCACCTTTGGCCACCCTCACCGTAACCAGAGATACAAGATCAGACATGTGTTGACCTGCACCACCACTCATGTGGTATACTTATTAAATTGTAGCTGTGGGCGTTTTTATGTGGGTAAAACCACAGACGATGCCAGAACTCGGTTTGCCAACCATAGGTCTTCAATCAGGACATCCCTTAAAAAGGGTTCGAGTGACCAGCCAGTAGCTAGACACTTTGTGGAAAAAGGACATGGACTCCAGGATCTAATATTCACACTAATAGACCATGTCCCCCCACTGAGACGAGGGGGTGACAGGGATACACTCCTTCTACAAATCGAGGCCAAGTGGATCTTTCGATTAAATACCTTACAGCCTCATGGACTGAACACAATGTTTGACTGGCACTGTTTTCTATAAGCTAGCGATACCTGACTGAAGTTCCCTGCCTAGTGTCAAGTCTTTGGATTCCACATAGATGTACTGGGAGAGTCCACTTATCATTCAATCTATCTAAGGCCCTTTGATCTTATTTATATCCCCTATTGGTGATTTGGGCTTCCAACTATGCATATTCCCTCTCTTTCCATGTCTATTTTGAATGTGCCTTTAATGGACGGTTTATTGAGAGCTTGGGAGATTTTACTTGTAGGTTATTAGCCATTCATTTCTGACACTTTATTACACTGTCTGTTGCCCTGTCACTACATTTTTATCTGTCTAATTTCTCTAATGTTTGGGATATTTACGGTTGTATTATCTATAAGATTGGTAGCTACCTTCATTGAGATTTCTAGTACATATTATGGTCACTGTGCAAACTACATTTTCGGTTCCTTTGAATGTGGGCTCTTTTGAATGTGGATGCTTCTTTCTGACAGCGTATATGAATGTCTGATTTATGGATGTATGTTAATCTCTGACCGTGTTGATTGGTCTCACAAAGTGTGTAGTCTTATTTTACATCATTTTCTCTTTATTTAAGGTTAGTATACTATTGTAATCGATTATTATTTAGTGCTGTGTGTATCCCAGTGCTGCAGGTCTTACGTGTGACTTGATGCTATTGGTCACTACGGCAACGGTAAACAATTCCGGTGATTGGCCGATTGCCCCCCACGTGAGAGCCCTGTACAGTTCCGGGTTCCCTTCCCGGCGTTGTGTACCGATGTGGCAGTGAGTAGCCACAGAGTTTCTGATTTGCGTCTCCACTTGGTGAGTTACTAACCGGTGTTCCGATTCTGCCTCTTTAAGTTTCACAATATCCCTGGATATAATACTGAGCAGTAAATGGGGGTCACTATGGCAACGGTAAACAATTCAGGTGATTGGCAGATTGCCCCCCACGTGAGAGCCCTGTACAGTTCTGGGTTCTCTACCCGGCGTTGTGTACCGATGCGGCAGTGAGTAGCCACAGAGTTTCTGATATGCGTCTCCACTTGGTGAGTTACTAACCGCTGTCTCTTTAAGTTTCATAAGATCCTTAGATATAATACTGAGCAGTAAATGGCGGTACAAATGATTAATTGGAAACTGTCACTCTACTTAATCTGTGATCTGTCTGCATTTCATGTTTGCCTCCATTGCTTCACAGTTCCCCTATTGCACACTTGGGCTGTCACTATTACGTTAGAGCCAGGATGGCTCATTTATATTTTTTAATATATGAATGCACTTGTTTGTTTACAATGTGACTCATGGGTCACCATAGCTACCAATTTGGCGTTTTTTTTTATCTAATTGAGGGGAGGGGTTTTGTTTTACACACTGTATAAAGTCACTATTGTTTGTTTTACACATTGTCTGAAGAAGGGGAGTTTTTGTCCTCGAAACGTCACAGTTTTTCAGTAAATTATTTCACAAAAAGACCAGTGAGTGCAAGCTTGTTGTTTTTATATATATATATATATATATATATATATATACATATATATATATATATATATATATATATATACACACACATTGTATAAAGTGTACAAAAAATGTACCTTTAGGGTTCAACAACTGGTGCAGTACCGTCAAAGGTACACCCGCTGTACCCTTTAAGATGGGAACATATTAGTACCCTTGCAGATTGTACCTTTCAAAGGCAAATATGTACATTTGGTGACTACATTGGACCTCAGTGGGTACCATGATGTACCCTTAAAAATTGTGCAAATTTGACCTTTTCAAGGGTACTGCCTCAGTCACCAACCATTAGTATCTTGTGATGGCAAATTTGTACTCAACACAGAATATTAAAAATTCCTAATTGCTGTTCCACCAAATGTATTAGTATTTGTTTAGCTTTAAATAACAATAAATAATTAAATAAAACTTACAGTAGCCCCACTGAATATGATGATTTTGGAAAGTGCAGCCAAAACGCAGGTCCTAAGACTTTGCCACTGGAATTTCGGAAAGAATCAGGCAAGTCCATCTGTTCCAAAAGCTATACTCATACTGATTTATTTCACTCAAGACTAGACTCTAACAACACACCATTTAACTTATGGTGACACACTCCACATCAAACAAACATAGAAAAAACATATAGACAACAATTTAATAATAAAATATAATTTTAACAAAAGGAAGGGGGATTCAGGGGAAGCATAAATGATAAAACTCACAACCATACATTTGAATTGTGACTCAATGCAAAATATATGCAAATTTGTCTTTTTCCCAAGTACACATTTTGGTGATGAACCTTCTACCAATAGATGGCGTTGTGTAACACAATGCCTAGGAACTTTCAACCAATAGATGACACTGTGTTACACAATGTCTAGGAACTTTCTACCAACAGATGGCGTGTTACACAATGTCCATGTATGTGACTGGGGAACAGTCACAATTTTATTTTATTTTTTTAAAACTGGTTCTTAAAAAGCTCTTGATTATTTTATAGAGTTTAAAATTATGCTCTAAATATAAACATTAAAATGTTAATTTAGTAGCTTGTGTTGTTTAGATCCAGCAACACAACATCAGTGAAGATATGGGTTGTTAAGTATCTTTCATTTTTTTGTCCACCTCTTGCATACAACCAACAACCATCGAACGTTTACTATTTTGCTGTACAACTTGTATGTTGAATGAATTTTGGGTGACTGCAAATGATGTGTTCAATGAATAATTGAGATCACTGTGGAAAACTCTATGTAACCTAAGTATAATATAACCATTTACCATCTTGGGAAATAATAACGCTTAAGAAAAGGCACAAGTGATTGTGCCTTTTCTTAAGGATTAAATGGTACAGACATGGACTCTTTGAACGTTGGAAACTTATTTGTACCTTATTTACCCCTAAAAGGTACATATTAGTTCCTTAAGGTGTAATTATGACCCTAAGTGTTCACAAACGGACCCCAACGGTACCCTTTTTACTGACAGTGTACATACATAATATATATAAGGATATCAAAGCTCTATCTATCTATCTATCTATCTATCTATATCATCTATCTATATAAATAAATATATATATATATATATATATTTATTTTTAAAAATCATATATACTATTACTTACATCATGTTTTGACAAGTGAATTTCCGTGTTTGGAAAGCACTGAAAGTTAGTTACTTAAAATATGTTTAGATGTCTTTGAAATAGACAAAGGCCATCCTCAGCTGCTTCCAACAACTTATTTCCAACTATGTGTGGAAAGGTGAGAGGCCCAGATTTGCAGCTCATATCCTTCACAGACCAGTGGAGAGAGGAGGAGTCAGCCTTCCAAACGTCAGGCCATGAGGCAGCGATAGTCACCCAGGCATCAGCATGGAGCTCTGAACTCCCACAGACCAGATGGCGTGAACAGGAACAAGCCTCCCTCCCGGCCTATACCAGAATTGAAGATCTCCTCTGGATGGCGACCCGTGGCCTCCAGCCATTCACTCTCCCCAACCTGATTGTGAGGGACTGCAGGAAGGCATGGCTGTGCTTGCGCAACTGTAATAACATCGCCCCTCATCCATCCCCAATTCACCCTGTCGTGAGCCTTCTCCTAACCCTTCCCAACTTCTATATCGGGACTTGGAGAAATCAACAATTACAAACAATTGGCAACTTCTATGACAATGACAACTTACTAAGTCAGAAAGACCTGATAGTGAAGAGGGAGCTTCCACCCAAACTTCATTTTGATCTGACCAGACTGAGATCCCTGCTTAGAGCCTGGGGTTTCCTCCCAGAGTCGATCAGAGATCTGACTGTATGGGAAACCAACCTCCAACTTCATAAATCCTTGTCCTCCCACTATCAATATCTCTTAGACGAGGATTCATCATTCCAGACTGGCCACACACTGGCTTGGGAGCGAGAGTGGGGAACGGAGTATACATCTCAACAATGGATGCGTGCAATATCTGCTACCAGGACCACCATACACTGCGTGACGATGTATGAACTCTTCTATAAGCTTCTGACACGGTGGCATCTGGTGCCCACATAATTACAAAAGTTCTACCCCAAAAGTACTGGGTTGTGCTGGAGGGGATGCGGAGAGAGGGGCAGCCCTACACATATTTGGTGGGATTGTCCTCTCCTTGAGAGCTACTGGTCCAGGACGTGACATCTCTGCACCAGCCTTGGCCTTCCGGATGTCACCTTTCCTTCCATGGGACTGCTCCATATCGGAATCCCGCCAATTTCTCCCCAAAGTCAGTGCCTATTGACCTGCATTCTCCTCTCTACCAAACTCCTAATAGATAGAAACTGGAAGAAATCTCAAACCCTGAGGTGGAGAGGTGTCCTTGATATAGTTGAATATCTCAGGTCTATGGAGGAGGGAGTATACCTGGCCAAGGAACAATTGGGCACATATGACCAGATCTTGGAGCCCTGGGAGACCCTCATGAAATCCAAATCATTTAACTCCCCAGACGAGTAGCTTATCATCTGACTTATGAGACCCCTGGAGGATGGGGACCCTTCCAAGCTGCTACGGAGCTGTGCCCTTCTTCCTGATCCCCTGACTAGAATCTGCTGCCCCCCTTCCCTTATACTCTTCCCCCTCCGAGACCTGCGATGGAGGTAGGGGGTTTGCCCTCCTCTCCATATACCATCAGAGAGACCCTTTTTTTTTATTTATTTATAACCAATACAAGGTACAAATTACAATTAGTATCAATAATACACCACACAGGGTGAAAATAGAGGATTACAGAAATAATGGTACAAAAAAAGCAACATACATTGTTAATAAAAATGAAAACCATGATCATAATATAAACTGAAGGAATCCTCTATGAGATAGAATACCGTCTAGAATATGTACCTATGCACCTCAATATTGGGCTTTTATAATTTTGTAACCTAACACCATTGAACTAAACATAGATAACCAAAAATACATAATAAAACCAACAATTCTGCAATAAGAGGAATGCACATCAAGCGAACAAACAAGTGGTTATTCAGCACATATCATTTCAAACTTCCTCTGTTGCATTTTTCCCATACTAAGTTTAGGATTTAAAATCTAAAAATAAATAATAAATTGTGAAAAGTTTGGTGTTTTTTTAGATTTCCATGAGGAGAAGAAAGTGTTCCTTGTGCATAGTATTGTGAAGTTTATAAAAATAGGATTCAAATTAGGCATCAAAGGTACATTTTCCTGTATCAAAATGATATCCTCTTTCTTTAAATACATCTGTTGTCTAAATATTTTTGAGAGCCAAAAGGATATTTTGACCCAAAAACTAAGCACCTTAGGGCAGCTCCAAATGCAATGAATTAGATTTGCACTGGGAAAATTACATCTCTGACAAAAGAAACTCTCGGCTAGATTACGAGTCTTGCGTTAGGCTTAAAAAGCAGCATTGGCTGGTCCCAACGCTGCTTTTTAACGCCCGCTGGTATTGAAGGTACAGGTGTACAGCTCACTTTTTGGCCAGACTTGGAAATACCGCAAATCCACTTACGTAAATTGCGTATCCTATTTTTTCAATGGGACTTGCATAGCGGTATTATGAGTCTGCCAAAAAGTGAGCAGTAGACCCTCTCCTGTCAAGACTGGTACCGCATTTTAAAGTAAGTAGTTAAGAGTTTTACACTACAAAGCCGTAGCATAAAACTCTTAACTAAAGTGCTAAAAAGTACACTAACACCCATAAACTACCTATTAACCCCTAAACCGAGCCCCCCCCCCACATCGCAAACACTAAAATAAATTTTTTAACCCCTAATCTGCCGAACCGGACATCGCCGCCACTATAATAAATATATTAACCCCTAAACCGCCACACTCCCGCCTTGCAAACATTAGTTAAATATTATTAACCCCTAATCTGCCATCCCTAACATTGCCGCCACCTACCTAATTTTATTAACCCCTAATCTGCCGCCCCGAACGTCGCCGCCACTATACTAAAGTTCATAACCCCTAAATCTAAGTCCAACCCTAACCCCCCAACTTAAATATAATTTAAATAAATCTAAATAAAATTACTATAATTAACTAAATTATTCCTATTTAAAACAAAATACATACCTATAAAATAAACCCTAAGCTAGCTACAATATAACTGATAGTTACATTGTATCTATCATAGGGTTTATTTTTATTTTACAGGCAAGTTTGTATTTATTTTAACTAGGTAGAATAGTTACTAAATAGTTATTAACTATTTAATAAACTACCTAGCTAAAATAAAGACAAATTGACCTGTAAAATAAAACCTAACCTAAGTTACAATTACACCTAACACTATACTATAATTAAATTAATTCCCTAAACTAAATACAATTAAATACAATTAAATAAAATTAGCTAAAGTACAAAAAAACCCACTAAATTACAGAAAATAATAAACAAATTACAAGATTTTTAAACTAATTACACCTAATCTAATCCCCCTAACAAAATAAAAAAGCCCCCCAAAATAAAAAACCCTACCCTACACTACATTACAAATAGCCCTTAAAAGGGCCTTTTGCAGGGCATTGCCCCAAAGTAATCAGCTCTTTTACCTATAAAAACAATTACAAATCCCCCCAACATTAAAACCCACCCCCCACACAACCAACCCTACTCTAAAACTCACCCAATACCGCCTTAAAAAAACTAACACTAACCCCTTGAAGATCACCTTACCAGGAGAAGTCTTCACCCAACCGGGCCGAAGTCCTCAACAAATCCAGCAGACGTGGTCCTCCAGATGGGCAGAAGTGGTCCTCCAGATGGGCAGAAGTCTTCATCCAGACGGCATCTTCTATCTTCATCCATCCGGCGCGGAGCGGGTCCATCTTAAAGACATCCAATGCAGAGCATCCTCTTCTTTCCACGGTGACTGAAGAATGAAGGTTCCTTTAAGTGACGTCATCCAAGATGGCGTCCCTTAGATTCCGATTGGCTGATAGAATTCTATCAGCCAATCGGAATTAAGGTAGGAAAAATCCTATTGGCTGATGCAATCAGCTAATAGGATTGAAGTTCAATCCTATTGGCTAATCCAATCAGCCAATAGGATTGAGCTGGCATTCTATTGGCTGTTCCAATAGGATTTTTTTTCAACCTTGATTCCGATTGGCTGATAGAATTCTATCAGCCAATCAGAATTGAAGGGACGCCATCTTGGATGATGTCACTTAAAGGTACCTTCATTCTTCAGTCACCGTGGATGTCTTGAAGATGGACCCACTCCGCGCCGGATGGGTGAAGATAGAAGATGCCATCTGGATGAAGACTTCTGTCCTTCTAGAGGACCACTTCTGCCCATCTGGAGGACCACTTCTGCCGGATTCGTTGAGGACTTCGGCCCGGTTGGATGAAGATTTCTCCCGGTAAGGTAATCTTCAAGGGGTTACTGTTAGGTTTTTTTTAAGGGGGTATTGGGTGGGTTTTAGAGTAGGGTTAGTTGTTTGGGTGGTGAGTTTTAATGTTTGGGGGGGATTTTTAATTTTTTTTACAGGTAAAAGAGCTGATTACTTTGGGGCAATGCCCCGCAAAAGGTCCTTTTAAGGGCTACTTGTAATTTAGTGTAGGGTAGGGCTTTTTTTTATTTTGGGGGGCTTTTTTATTTTGGGGGGCTTTTTAATTTTGTTTGGGGAATTAGATTAGGTGTAATTAGTTTAAAAATCTTGTAATTTGTTTATTATATTCTGTAATTTAGTGTTTGTTTGTTTTTGTACTTTAGCTAATTTATTTAAATGTATTTAATTGTATTTAATTTAAGTAATTAATTTAATTATAGTGTAGTGTTAGGTGTTATTGTAACTTAGGTTAGGTTTTATTTTACAGGTTCTTTTGTATTTATTTTAGCTAGATAGTTTATTAAATAGCAATCACCAAAAGATAACGGCACAGGTGTAAAACTTAAAAATTTACTTTATTACTTCTTCTTAAAACATAGCATATTCTTAAAAACACAGCACAAATCTGATAGACATGTCTAACATGTTTCGGCTTCAGTTAGCCTTAATCATAGACTCTACTTGTCATAACCAATTGGTGTCTTTTATTTCACTCCCTTTGTGTTGATTGGTTGTCTGTGTTAAGTATTCCTAATTTCTTTTCCCTATTTGTCTGAGGAAACTGGTTACTTACTGGTGCTCACCTAAAGGATATTTTATTATATAAACCGATTGATATACTATTTAGTAATGTTAGATAAGATAACATATATGCACAATTCATTTGCAATGATTGCCAATGCTTCTAACTGATTAGCAATGTTGTTAAAATACATTGTTTGCTTTTATTTTATTTTTACAACTCCCATTGCTACCTTTAGCATTCTATCTTCCTACTCTCATTACATATATTTCCAAAATTTGACATAACTCAATCTTATGTATGTTCCTATGTATTTGTACACACATATTCCCCATTGTTATTATTATTATTGTGGGTTTATCAAACAGAATTACTGTTCAGGTATCAAAGGTGGGGGCACCTTCTAATCCCTCCTAGTTGTTATCAGTGATGTCTATTATGATGTTACCCTTAGAGTAGTGTTTTTTATCTATTCGTTGGCATAACTTAGGGGCTGATTGGAAAATACAAATGGAACACAGTACCTTTGTTATATATTAGATTCTCAGTTTATTTATTGCCAGTGATTAATGAGATCAGTCTCAATATTTAGGCCATTCGGCATTCGTGTGTTCAATTTGAAGATCCAGAAAGCCTCCTTTTTATATAGCTCCTTTGTTCTACTGCCTCCTCTAGGTTTGTTTTTGATAACATCTATAATCATCCAGGTAAATGTTTTGACACTACCTCCATGTTCATAGATAAAGTGCTTAGATGCCCCTGTTGCTGTTCTCCCTTTCTCAATGTCATTCAAATGTTCACGTATCCGTTCACGTGTCTCTCGTGTCGTGCACCCTATATACTGCTTCTGACAAAATGTGCAGGTGATTGCATAAATTGCAAATTCAGAACGACAATTAGTACAGTAGTTACAGTCAAAAACTCGTTGCGTGTAGCATGACTGAAACACCTTACCACATGTAGTATATCCACATGCAGTGCAGCCATGTGATCCACATTTATAATGTCCCTTACAGCTAAGCCAACTGCTTTCCTTCTGTGATTTCTTAAGGGCACTGGGTGACACAATGTTGCCTATTGTTAAGTTTCTTTTTGAAACAAATTGGCAACCTTTATCTATCACTCCTTTCAATGCTTCATCTGCCCTTAAGATTGGCAATTTTTTCTTGATAATCTCACAAACCTCCCTGTACTGATTTGAGTAGTTGGTCACAAATGTAATCTCACTTTGCCTTTTTGTTGCACCTGATGCTTTTGGCTTGAGTAGATCTGCCCTAGAGATTTTTTGTACATCATAGTAGGCCTTTCGTAAAGGCCCATCTGGGTAACCCCTGGCCTTAAGTTTTTTCCATAACAACTTACTTTCTACTTGATAATCTACTTCTCTAGAGCAGTTGCGTTTCAGCCTTATGAACTGTCCCTTTGCCACTCCATAGTTCATATGGCGTGGATGACAGCTCCTCGCATGGAGGAATGCATTAGCCGTAATTGGTTTTACATACAGGGTAGATATTACTACACCCTCTGCTCTATCCCCTTCCAATTCAACATCTAAATATGGTACTTTCTTGGTATCAAAGGCATAAGTAAACTGCAAACCAGCTCTATTGCAGTTTAGGTATTCCATAAAGGATACACTCTCTGCTTCCGTACCTGACCAAACCATTATCAAATCGTCAATGTAGCGCTTGTATGCTACAATTGAGTCTCTGAAGGGATTGTCATCTGCATAGATGTGGGACAGCTCCCACCAGCCCATATAGATGTTTGCAAAGGCCGGGGCAAATTTTGCCCCCATGGCTGTCCCACGTCTCTGCAGATAAAACAAGCCATCAAACTCAAAATAGTTATGAGTTAATAGAAATAGCCCCTAAGTTATGCCAACGAATAGATAAAAAACACTACTCTAAGGGTAACATCATAATAGACATCACTGATAACAACTAGGAGGGATTAGAAGGTGCCCCCACCTTTGATACCTGAACAGTAATTCTGTTTGATAAACCCACAATAATAATAATAACAATGGGGAATATGTGTGTACAAATACATAGGAACATACATAAGATTGAGTTATGTCAAATTTTGGAAATATATGTAATGAGAGTAGGAAGATAGAATGCTAAAGGTAGCAATGGGAGTTGTAAAAATAAAATAAAAGCAAACAATGTATTTTAACAACATTGCTAATCAGTTAGAAGCATTGGCAAACATTGCAAATGAATTGTGCATATATGTTATCTTATCTAACATTACTAAATAGTATATCAATCGGTTTATATAATAAAATATCCTTTAGGTGAGCACCAGTAAATAACCAGTTTCCTCAGACAAATAGGGAAAAGAAATTAGGAATACTTAACACAGACAACCAATCAACACAAAGGGAGTGAAATAAAAGACACCAATTGGTTATGACAAGTAGAGTCTATGATTAAGGCTAACTGAAGCCGAAACATGTTAGACATGTCTATCAGATTTGTGCTGTGTTTTTAAGAATATGCTATGTTTTAAGAAGAAGTAATAAAGTAAATTTTTAAGTTTTACACCTGTGCCGTTATCTTTTGGTGATTGCTGCAATACGGCATAGGAGAGTGCCGTCCGGCCAGGTTCAAGCAAAACTTTTTTGTAAAACAAATCCCAGTGGCATCTGGGTTATCCCACAGGACTTCCAAAGTGGGCCGCCAGGACCAGTGACACCCCAACCGAAGAAAAAATTCCCTAGATCATACGGAACGGAGGATTCTGCAACACCCCGACACCAGAGGCAGAAAGGAAGTCACATGACCGAACAGGCCGGGTGACGTCAGACTCCGTAACACTGGTGAGGGGAGAGGAGGCTGAGGCTGAGCGGCAGTAGTCGACACCTTTAAACCGAAGTATTGGAGTGGATAAGCCGTGAAGAGCCGCTGGGAGCCGTCTAGCTGCTTTTGTCCTTACGAATACGAGAGAGGGAGATCGAACGATACGGATACAGATCGGAGAAGATGGGGTGCCACTGAGAGCGGTAAGATTCCTTTAGCTCACTACATAGTGTGCAATTTTTCGGTATTTAGTTTATTAAATAGTTAATAACTATTTAGTAACTATTCTACCTAATTAAAATAAATACACACTTGCCTGTAAAATAAAAATAAACCCTAAGATAGATACAATGTAACTATTAGTTATATTGTAGCTATGTTAGGCTTTATTTTATAGGTAAGTATTTAGTTTTAAATAGGAATAATTTACACCTAGATTTAGAGTTTTGCGTTAGAAGGGGTGCATTAGCTACGCGTGGTTTTTTTCCCCTGCACCTTTTAAACAACGCTGGTATTTAGAGTTCTCTGAAGGGCTGTGTTAAGCTCCAAAAAGGGAGCGTACAGGCATATTTACCGCCACTTCAACCCTCAATACCAGCGTTGCTTATGGACGCGGCCAGCTTCAAAAACGTGCTTGTCCACGATTCCCCCATAGGAAACAATGGGGCAGTTTGAGCTGAAAAAAAACCTAACACCTGCAAAAAAGCAGCGTTCAGCTCCTAACGCATCCCCATTGTTTCCTATGGGGAAACACTTCCTAAGTCTGCACCTAACACCCTAACATGAACCCCGAGTCTAAACACCCCTAACCTTACACTTATTAACCCCTAATCTGCCGCCCCCGCTATCGCTGACCCCTGTATTACACTTTTAACCCTTAATCTTCCGCTCCGGACACCGCCGCAACCTACATTATAGCTATGTATCCCTAATCTGCTGCCCCTAACATCGCCGACCCCTATATTATATTTATTAACCCCTAATCTGCCGACCGGACCTCGCCGCCACTATAATAAAGGTATTAACCCCTAAACTGCCTCACTCCCGCCTCAAAAACCCTATAATAAATAGTATTAACCCCTAATCTGCCCTCCCTAACATCGCTGACACCTAACTTCAAGTATTAACCCCTAATCTGCCAACCTGACCTCACCGCTACTATAATAAATGTATTAACCCCTAAAGCTAAGTCTAACCCTAACCCTAACACCCCCTAAGTTAAATATAATTTAAATCTAACGAAATAAAATAAATCATATTAAATAAATTATTCCTATTTAAAGCTAAATACTTACCTGTAAAATAAACCCTAATATAGCTACAATATAAATAATAATTATATTGTAGCTATTTTAGGATTTATATTTATTTTACAGACAACTTTGTATTTATTTTAACCAGGTACAATAGCTATTAAATAGTTAATAACTATTTAATAGCTACCTAGTTAAAATAATTACAAAATCTATCAATAAATTAATTAAATAAACTACCTACAATTACCTACAATTAAATCAACTAAACTAAATTACAAAAACAAACACTAAATTACAAAAAAAAACACTAAATTACAAAAAATAAAAAAAGATTACAAGAATTTTAAACTAATTACACCCACTCTAAGCCCCCTAAAAAAATAACAAAGCCCCCAAAATAAAAAAATGCCCTACCCTATTCTAAAATAAAAAGTTTACAGCTCTTTTACCTTACCAGCCCTTAAAAGGGCCTTTTGCGGGGCATGCCCCAAAGAAAACAGCTCTTTTGCCTGTAAAAAAAATACAATACCCCCCCCCCCCCAACATTACAACCCACCACCCACATACCCCTAATCTAACCCAAACCCCCCTTAAAAAAACTAACACTAAGCCCCTGAAGATCTCCCTACCTTATCTTCACCACGCCGGGTATCACCGATCCGTCCAGAAGAGGGTCCGAAGTCTTCATCCTATCTGGCAAGAAGAGGACATCTGGACCGGCAAACATCTTCATCCAAGCGGCATCTTCTATCTTCATCCATCCGACGAGGAGCGGCTCCATCTTCAAGACCTCCGGCACGGAACATCCTCTTCTCCCGATGACTAGACGACAAATGAAGGTTCCTTTAAGGGACGTTATCCAAGATGGCGTCCCTCGAATTCCGATTGGCTGATAGGATTCTATCAGCCAATCGGAATTAAGGTAGGAAAAATCTGATTGGCTGATTGAATCAGCCAATCAGATTCAAGTTCCAATCAGCCAAAACAATGCGATCTCAATCTGATTGGCTGATTGGATTGGAATTTTTCCTACCTTAATTCAGATTGGCTGATAGAATCCTATCAGCCAATCGGAATTCGAGGGACGCCATCTTGGATGACGACCCTTAAAGGAACCTTCATTCATCGTCTAGTCGTCGGGAGAAGAGGATGTTCCACGCCGGAGGTCTTGAAGATGGAGCCGCTCCTCGTTGGATGGATGAAGATAGAAGATGCCGCTTGGATGAAGATGTTTGCCGGTCCGGATGTCCTCTTCTTGCCAGATAGGATGAAGACTTCGGAGCCTCTTCGGGACCTCTTCTTGCCGGATAGGATGAAGACTTCGGAGCCTCTTCTGGACGGATTGGTGATACCCGGCATGGTGAAGATAAGGTAGGGAGATCTTCAGGGGCTTAGTGTTAGGTTTTTTAAGGGGTGTTTGGGTTAGATTAGGGGTATGTGGGTGGTGGGTTGTAATGTTGGGGGGGGTATTGTATGTTTTTTTACAGGCAAAAGAGCTGTTTTCTTTGGGGCATGCCCCGCAAAAGGCCCTTTTAAGGGCTGGTAAGGTAAAAGAGCTGTAAACTTTTTTTTAGAATAGGGTAGGGCATTTTTTTATTTTGGGGGCTTTTTTATTTTTTTAGGGGGCTTAGAGTAGGTGTAATTAGTTTAAAATTCTTGTAATCTTTTTTTATTTTTTGTAATTTAGTGTTTGGTTTTTTTTGTAATTTAGTGTTTGGTTTTTTTGTAATTTAGTTTAGTTGATTTAATTGTAGATAATTGTAGGTAGTTTATTAAATTAATTTATTGATAGTGTAGTGTTAGGTTTAATTGTAACTTAGGATAGGATTTATTTTACTGGTAATTTTGTAATTATTTTAACTAGGTAGCTATTAAATAGTTATTAACTATTTAATAGCTATTGTACCTGGTTAAAATAAATACAAAGTTGCCTGTAAAATAAATATAAATCCTAAAATAGCTACAATGTAATTATTATTTATATTGTAGCTTTATTAGGGTTTATTTTTACAGGTAAGTATTTAGCTTTAAATAGGAATAATTTATTTAATAAGATTTATTTTATTTCGTTAGATTTAAATTATATTTAACTTAGGGGGGTGTTAGGGTTAGACTTAGCTTTAGGGGTTAATACATTTATTATAATAGCGGTGAGGTCCGGTCAGCAGATTAGGGGTTAATACTTGAAGTTAGGTGTCAGCGATGTTAGGGAGGGCAGATTAGGGGTTAATATTATTTATTATAGGGTTTTTGAGATGGGAGTGAGGCGGTTTAGGGGTTAATACATTTATTATAGTGGCGGCGAGGTCCGGTCGGCAGATTAGGGGTTAATAAGTGTAGGTAGGTAGCGGCGACATTGGGGGGGCAGATTATGGGTTAATAAATATTATGTAGGTGTCGGCGATGTTAGGGGCAGCAGATTAGGGGTACATAGGGATAATGTAGGTTGCGGCGGTATGAGGTCGGCAGATTAGGGGTTAAAAAAATTTTTTAGAGTGGTTTAGGGGTGCATAGGTAGTTTATGGGTGTTAGTGTACTTTAGAGCACAGTAGTTAAGAGCTTTATGAACCGGCATTAGCCCAGAAAGCTCTTAACTCCTGACTTTTTTCTGCGGCTGGAGTCTTGTCGTTAGAGTTCTAACGCTCACTTCAGCCAAGACTCTAAATACCGGCGTTAGAAAGATCCCATTGAAAAGATAGGATACGCAATTGACGTAAGGGGATCTGCGTTATGGAAAAGTCGTGGCTGGAAAGTGAGCGTTAGACCCTTTCCTCACTGACTCTAAATACCAGCGGGCGGCCAAAACCAGCGTTAGGACCCCCTAACGCTGGTTTGGACGGCTAACGCAGAACTCTAAATCTAGGCGTCTGTTAATTATAGTAATTTTATTTAGATTTATTTAAATTATATTTAAGTTAGGGGGTGTTAGGGTTTAATAAATTTAGAATAGTGGCGGCGACGTTGGGGGCGGAAGATTAGGGGTTAATAAATGTAGGTAGGTGGTGGTGATGTTAGGGACGGCAGATTAGGGGTTAATAATCTTTAACTAATTTTTATGATGCAAGAGTGCGGCGGTTTAGGGGTTAATGTTTATTATAGTGGCGGCGACGTTGGGGGCGGCAGATTAGGGGTTAAGAAGTGTAGGTAGGTTGGGGTGACATTGGGGAAGGCAGATTAGGGGTTAATAAATATAATGTAGGTGTCGGCGATGTTGGGGGCATCAGATTAGGGGTTCATAAGTATAATGTAGGTGGCGGTGGTATCCAGAGCGGCAGATTAGGGGTTAATAATATAATGTAGGTTGCGGCGATGTCAGGGGCGGCAGATTAGGGGTTAATAAGTGTAAGATTAGGGGTGTTTAGACTCGGGGTTCATGTTAGGGTGTTAGGTGTAGACATAAATTTTATTTCCCCATAGGAATCAATGGGGCTCCGTTACTGAGTTTTACGCTGCTTTTTTGCAGGTGTTAGACTTTTTTTCAGCCGCTCTCCCCATTGATTCCTATGGGGAAATCGTGCATGAGAACGTTACACCAGTTCACCGCTAACATAAGTAGCGCTGGTATTGGAGTTCGGTAAGGAGCAAAATTTTGCTCAATGCTCACTTCTTGTCTGGGTTGTAAAAACCCGTAATACCTGCGCTGTCTGTACGTGAGCGGTGAGCATAAACTGTTCGTTAGCACCGCATAGCCTCTAATGCAAAAAATCATAATATAGGTGTTTGATTTTTGTTCCATAAACTTAGCACATGGGGCGTTATGTATGTACGGTTAATCAATTTTAATTGAGACTCTCTCCAAGCAAGTAAAGGTGTGGCAAGCCACGCTCTCATAATACTTTTGCTTAGAGCCTTATTATTAATCCCTGGGATTTCAACTGCCCACCTTCGTACCAATGATGCAAAATTATCTTCCCCCTCTCTTTGCAGTAATATCTTGTACCAATAAGAGATGGAGTGCATGCCAGTGCGAAAAAGGGAAATCCCTGTTAATAGGCCATCCCAGTTTACAACGAAAGAGACATCTTTCCTAGTATTCAAGAAGTATCTAATCTGTAGATAACCAAAAGAGTCTTTATTGTCTACTCCAAATTGAGATTTGATATCTTCAAATGAACAAATGCTACCACTATCTAAATCTATACACTGATAAAAATATTCTAGACCTTTTGATTTCCAAGTTTTGAAGACCTTACAGCTCATTCCTTCTGAAAACCCAGGATTACCTGTAATGGGTAAAAATTTAGAATATCGAAAGTTGACCTTTAGGGTTTTGCAGGTTTTTTGCCACGCCAGGATAGGGTTTTAAACGTGACCATCTTCTTCATTAAGACCGGTAAATTAGGCATTAGTGATGTCGCGAACTTAAAAATTTCAGTTCGCCATAGAGCACCCAGCAAAACATGTTCCAAAGATAATAGCGACTATTGAGGCATTCGGGGCGTTCTCGGGCTATAGAATAAATAAAACCAAATCGGAGATCCTGTGGCTGCGGAAACACCGAGTCCAGTTAGTTACGTACCCACTCCAGGAGGCTAAACCCACCATGACATACTTGGGTATACAATTGTCTACTGACACCCAAACTCTATACCAAACTAATATTGCGCAAGTGTGCCGCGATATAGAACGGACTCTGGAGGGTTGGAGAGGCTTGCCCGTCTCCCTCACGGGACGGGTTCACCTTATAAAAATGGTAATCCTGCCACGAATTCTGTATCCCCTCCTAATGGTGCCCTTCTTAATCACCAAGAAGGATATGATGCTATACAATCGAGCCCTCTCAGCCTTCCTATGGAGGGGTGGCAAGCCTAGGATAGCACTCACGAAACTATACGCTCAACCCTCGCAGGGTGGTCTGGGCTTGCCCAATCTTAAATTTTACAACTGGGTGGCACTAAGTCGTCTCATGCTAGACTGGCAGCTAAAAAAGCAGCACTTCTACTCTCCCGACCTGGAGAGTCACGCCTTGGAGGCGATAGACCTGTCATTCTTGCCTTATGCCCCGTCGAACAACATCCCGGTCGGGATTCGGGATAGTATTCTATACAAAGATGTATTCAGGGCGTGGCGATTAGCCTTGGGCCACCTGGGTCGCCGGTGTGTGTCCTCAAGAATGATCCCGTTGAGACACAATACTAGCTTCCCTCCTGGGATGGACACCTCTCCATTTGTCCTGGGAGAACAAAGGACTGAGTACCGTGGGAGACGCTCTCGATATCTCTAGGAAATGGATGAAGTCATTTGTTGAGCTACAGACCCAATACGGGCTCCCAAGGGCTCACTTCTATGCCTACCTCCAGCTGCGCCACTATATCACTCAGTTGATTAGGGATGACCCACAATTTTGGGAACAACACGCATTTGGTGCATCATTGACCTTGTTCCAAATAGGTAACTTCACTATCTCAGGGATTTACAAAACCTTGCTGAGTCGAATTAAATCTAAAAACTTGATCCTGCTAGAGAATAAATGGAAAATCGACCTGGTCAGGGAGGACCTTGGGGAAGCGATCCAGCAGAGTATAGAGAATGTTAGAAGGGTGACCCTATCCATGACCCTTAGAGAATCCCAGACTAGAATGATACACAAGGACTATATTATCCCGAGGAGGAGGAGTAAATGGGACCCGAGAGTGGTAAACAAATGTAGCAAATGCAGGCTTAGTGATCCAGATTTTATCCATTACTTTCTCAACTGTCCGATGGTAAAACAGTTCTGGGGCAGGATTGCCTTTTGGGTCACCAATGTCATCAAACTTAGAGTCCAGATTGATATAGACCAAATCTGCCTCCTAGAGTGGAAAGAACATGGGCCTAAGGCTGTCCCCCTGCTCACCACCATCATCTTGATAGCTAGAAAGGTTATCTTGAGGATTTGGACTGAAAGCGCTGCTCCTACCTTTAACACATTCAAACGCACCTTACACAAACAACTGCTCATCGAGCAACTAGACACCAGAATGGACACTAATAAGAGACTCAAACACTTTATAAATAAATGGCGGAAATACATTGAGACACTGAGCTTGGACTCCCAGAAACAAATACTAACTCCCTTTGCAAACACTGAATTTATGCTAGCAGCCTCCTTGAGGGGGGAGTGGGGGTTCCTATATCAGGCACGGGGTGATGTTGGCAGAGAGAGAGAGAGCATCACTATCTAGCTTATGTCACCTACTTTTTTTTTTTTTTTCCCCTCCCGCTGGAGTTGTACCCAGGTTCTATGTACTCCACACGCATGAGTTATTTGAGGTTTTTACTGATCAGAACAATGATACTGATTGAGTTTTGTTTAGATAATACATGTTTGTATTAGACTATAGTAATAGTAAAAAGGGAGATTATAGATAAAGGAAAGGGGATTTGAGTAAGCTGTTTAACAAACCCACTACTGTATGCACTGTGATGTACAAATGTCAATCTTTATGTTATTGTACTGCTTGATGCTTCACCCTAACTTGTACTGAATATCCTTCTCTATTTCCCAATAAAAAAGTATTTAAAAAAAAAAAAATTTGGTTCGCGAACTGCGGACTCGAACTTCCACTATTGTTCGCGAACCGGCGAACCGTGCGAACCGCCATTGACTTCAATAGGCAGGCGAACTTTAAAACCCACAAGGACTTTTTCTGGCCACAATAGTGATGGAAAAGTTGTTTCAAGGGTACTATCACCTGGACTGTGGCATGCTGGAGGGGGATCCATGGCAAAACTCCCATGGAAAATTACATAGTTGATGCAGAGTCTGGTTTTAACCCATAAAGGGCCTAAATCACCTAACATTCCTAAATTGTTTGGAATAACGTGCTTTAAAACATCAGGTATGATGTTGTATCGATCAGGTAGTGTAAGGGTTACGCCCGCTTCACAGTGACAGACCAAACTCTCCGTGTAACGCACCGCAAACAGTCCATTTGCACAACCACGAGATAGATAGATTTGATAGATAGATAGATAGATAGATAGATTACATAGCTCAATAGATGCAATATACATATGATAGATACAAATTACATAGATCAATAGATGCAATATACATTTGATAGATACGAATTACATAGATCAATAGATGCAACCGGCGAACCGTGCGAACCGCCATTGACTTCAATAGGCAGGCGAACTTTAAAACCCACAAGGACTTTTTCTGGCCACAATAGTGATGGAAAAGTTGTTTCAAGGGTACTATCACCTGGACTGTGGCATGCTGGAGGGGGATCCATGGCAAAACTCCCATGGAAAATTACATAGTTGATGCAGAGTCTGGTTTTAACCCATAAAGGGCCTAAATCACCTAACATTCCTAAATTGTTTGGAATAACGTGCTTTAAAACATCAGGTATGATGTTGTATCGATCAGGTAGTGTAAGGGTTACGCGCGCTTCACAGTGACAGACCAAACTCTCCGTGTAACGCACTGCAAACAGTCCATTTGCACAACCACGAGATAGATAGATTTGATAGATAGATAGATAGATAGATAGATAGATACATAGATTACATAGCTCAATAGATGCAATATACATATGATAGATACAAATTACATAGATCAATAGATGCAATATACATTTGATAGATACGAATTACATAGATCAATAGATGCAATATACATTTGATAGATACGAATTACATAGATCAAAAGATGCAATATACATTTGATAGATACGAATTACATAGATCAATAGATGCAATATACATTTGATAGATACGATTGATAGTTAGATAGATTCTATAGATAATATCTTGTACCAATAAGAGATGGATTGCATGCCAGTGCGAAAAAGGGAAATCCCTGTTAATAGGCCATCCCAGTTTACGACAAAAGAGACATCTTTCCTAGTATTCAAGAAGTATCTAATCTGTAGATAACCAAAAGAGTCTTTATTGTCTACTCCAAATTGAGATTTGATATCTTCAAATGAACAAATGCTACCACTATCTAAATCTATACACTGATAAAAATATTCTAGACCTTTTGATTTCCAAGTTTTGAAGACCTTACAGCTCATTTCTTCTGAAAACCCAGGATTACCTGTAATGGGTAAAAATTTAGAATATCGAAAGTTGACCTTTAGGGTTTTGCAGGTTTTTTGCCACGCCAGGATAGGGTTTTAAACGTGACCATCTTCTTCATTAAGACCGGTAAATTAGGCATTAGTGATGTAACAAACTTGAACCGTGCGAACCGCCATTGACTTCAATAGGCAGGCGAACTTTAAAACCCACAAGGACTTTTTCTGGCCACAATAGTGATGGAAAAGTTGTTTCAAGGGTACTATCACCTGGACTGTGGCATGCTGGAGGGGGATCCATGGCAAAACTCCCATGGAAAATTACATAGTTGATGCAGAGTCTGGTTTTGACCCATAAAGGGCCTAAATCACCTAACATTCCTAAATTGTTTGGAATAACGTGCTTTAAAACATCAGGTATGATGTTGTATCGATCAGGTAGTGTAAGGGTTACGCCCGCTTCACAGTGACAGACCAAACTCTCCGTGTAACGCACCGCAAACAGTCCATTTGCACAACCACGAGATAGATAGATTTGATAGATAGATAGATAGATAGATAGATAGATAGATAGATACATAGATAGATAGATAGATAGATAGATAGATACATAGATTACATAGCTCAATAGATGCAATATACATATGATAGATACAAATTACATAGATCAATAGATGCAATATACATTTGATAGATACGAATTACATAGATCAATAGAGGCAATATACATTTGATAGATACGAATTACATAGATCAAAAGATGCAATATACATTTGATAGATACAAATTACATAGATCAATAGATGCAATATACATTTGATAGATACGATTGATAGTTAGATAGATTCGATAGATAAATAGATAGATTTGAAAGATATATAATTTCCCTGACAGAGTATAACAATAAGACATGCGGTCTGGGACCCGTGGTGTGTTAAGTAGTACTATTCTTATCAGTTTACTACTACCTGTTACTCCCCCTATCGAGGGAGGTCTATATGGCCTGCATTTTTGGAACAGGGAGATGGAAGAAGATGATTGGTCTGTCCTCCTACTTCAAATTTGTCCTAAACACAAGTGGCTGTCTCAAAACAGTCTGGCCACGAGAAACATAGATTTGGTAGATAGATATACATAGATTGATAGTTAGATAGAATTGATAGAAGATAAATAGATTTGATAGATATATAATTACCCTGACAAAGTATAATAATAAAACATGCGGTCTGGGACCCATGGTAACTAGGTTGTGTTAAGTAGTACTATTCTTAGCACTTTAATCCCTTTTACTCCCCCTATCGGGGGAGGTCTATATGGCGTGCATGATTACCCTGACAAAGTATAACAATAAGACACGCGGTCTGGGACCCATGGTAACTAGGTTGTGTTAAGTAGTACTGTTCTTAGCCGTTTAATCCATCTTACTCCCCCTATCGGGGAAGGTCTATATGGCCTGCATGATTACCCTGACAAAGTATAACAACAAAACATGCGGTCTGAGACCCATGGTAACTAGGTTGTGTTAAGTAGTTAAGTAGTACTATTCTTAGCACTTTAATCCCTGTTACTCCCCCTATCGGGGGAGGTCTATATGGCGTGCATGATTACCCTGACAAAGTATAACAACAAGACACGCGGTCTGGGACCCATGGTAACTAGGTTGTATTAAGTAGTACTGTTCTTAGCAGTTTAATCCCTCTTACTCCCCCTATCGGGGGAGGTCTATATGGCCTGCATGATTACCCTGACAAAGTATAACAACAAAACATGCGGTCTGGGACCCATGGTAACTAGGTTGTGTTAAGTAGTACTATTCTTAGCACTTTAATCCCTGTAACGCCCCCTATCGGGGGAGGTCTATATGGCCTTCATGATTACCCTTACAAAGTATAATAACAAGACATGCGGTCTAGTACTATTCTTAGCATTTTAATCCCTGTGATTGGTCTGTCCTCCTACATAAAAATTTGGCCTAAACACAAGTGGCTGTCTCAAAACAGTCTGGACACGAGATAGATTTGATAGATAGATATACATAGATTGATAGTTAGATACAGGGAGTGCAGAATTATTAGGCAAGTTGTATTTTTGAGGATTAATTTTATTATTGAACAACAACCATGTTCTCAATGAACCCAAAAAACTCATTAATATCAAAGCTGAATAGTTTTGGAAGTAGTTTTTAGTTTGTTTTTAGTTATAGCTATTTTAGGGGGATATCTGTGTGTGCAGGTGACTATTACTGTGCATAATTATTAGGCAACTTAACAAAAAACAAATATATACCCATTTCAATTATTTATTTTTACCAGTGAAACCAATATAACATCTCAACATTCACAAATATACATTTCTGACATTCAAAAACAAAACAAAAACAAATCAGTGACCAATATAGCCACCTTTCTTTGCAAGGACACTCAAAAGCCTGTCATCCATGGATTCTGTCAGTGTTTTGATCTGTTCACCATCAACATTGCGTGCATCAGCAACCACAGCCTCCCAGACACTGTTCAGAGAGGTGTACTGTTTTCCCTCCTTGTAAATCTCACATTTGATGATGGACCACAGGTTCTCAATGGGGTTCAGATCAGGTGAACAAGGAGGCCATGTCATTAGATTTTCTTCTTTTATACCCTTTCTTGCCAGCCACGCTGTGGAGTACTTGGACGCGTGTGATGGAGCATTGTCCTGCATGAAAATCATGTTTTTCTTGAAGGATGCAGACTTCTTCCTGTACCACTGAAAAGGCCCCACAAGCTCATCTTTGATGATACCAGCCCAAACCAGTACTCCACCTCCACCTTGCTGGCGTCTGAGTCGGACTGGAGCTCTCTGCCCTTTACCAATCCAGCCACGGGCCCATCCATCTGGCCCATCAAGACTCACTCTCATTTCATCAGTCCATAAAACCTTAGAAAAATCAGTCTTGAGATATTTCTTGGCCCAGTCTTGACATTTCAGCTTGTGTGTCTTGTTCAGTGGTGGTCGTCTTTCAGCCTTTCTTACCTTGGCCATGTCTCTGAGTATTGCACACCTTGTGCTTTTGGGCACTCCAGTGATGTTGCAGCTCTGAAATATGGCCAAACTGGTGGCAAGTGGCATCTTGGCAGCTGCACGCTTGACTTTTCTCAGTTCATGGGCAGTTATTTTGCGCCTTGGTTTTTCCACACGCTTCTTGCGACCCTGTTGACTATTTTGAATGAAACGCTTGATTGTTCGATGATCACGCTTCAGAAGCTTTGCAATTTTAAGAGTGCTGCATCCCTCTGCAAGATATCTCACTATTTTTGACTTTTCTGAGCCTGTCAAGTCCTTCTTTTGACCCATTTTGCCAAAGGAAAGGAAGTTGCCTAATAATTATGCACACCTGATATAGGGTGTTGATGTCATTAGACCACACCCCTTCTCATTACAGAGATGCACATCACCTAATATGCTTAATTGGTAGTAGGATTTCGAGCCTATACAGCTTGGAGTAAGACAACATGCATAAAGAGGATGATGTGGTCAAAATACTCATTTGCCTAATAATTCTGCACTCCCTGTAGAATCGATAGAAGATAAATAGATAGATTTGTTAGATATATAATTACCCTGACAAAGTATAATAATTAAACATGCGGTCTGGGACCCATGGTAACTAGGTTGTGTTAAGTAGTATTTTTCTTAGCACTTCAATCCCTGTTACTCCCCCTATCGGGGGAGGTCTATATGGCCTGCATGATTACCCTTACAAAGTATAACAACAAGACACGCGGTCTGGGACCCATGGTAACTAGGTTGTATTAAGTAGTACTGTTCTTAGCAGTTTAATCCCTCTTACTCCCCCTATCGGGGGAGGTCTATATGGCCTGCATGATTACCCTGACAAAGTATAACAACAAAACATGCGGTCTGGGACCCATGGTAACTAGGTTGTGTTAAGTAGTACTATTCTTAGCACTTTAATCCCTGTAACGCCCCCTATCGGGGGAGGTCTATATGGCCTTCATGATTACCCTTACAAAGTATAATAACAAGACATGCGGTCTAGTACTATTCTTAGCATTTTAATCCCTGTGATTGGTCTGTCCTCCTACATAAAAATTTGGCCTAAACACAAGTGGCTGTCTCAAAACAGTCTGGACACGAGATAGATTTGATAGATAGATATACATAGATTGATAGTTAGATACAGGGAGTGCAGAATTATTAGGCAAGTTGTATTTTTGAGGATTAATTTTATTATTGAACAACAACCATGTTCTCAATGAACCCAAAAAACTCATTAATATCAAAGCTGAATAGTTTTGGAAGTAGTTTTTAGTTTGTTTTTAGTTATAGCTATTTTAGGGGGATATCTGTGTGTGCAGGTGACTATTACTGTGCATAATTATTAGGCAACTTAACAAAAAACAAATATATACCCATTTCAATTATTTATTTTTACCAGTGAAACCAATATAACATCTCAACATTCACAAATATACATTTCTGACATTCAAAAACAAAACAAAAACAAATCAGTGACCAATATAGCCACCTTTCTTTGCAAGGACACTCAAAAGCCTGTCATCCATGGATTCTGTCAGTGTTTTGATCTGTTCACCATCAACATTGCGTGCATCAGCAACCACAGCCTCCCAGACACTGTTCAGAGAGGTGTACTGTTTTCCCTCCTTGTAAATCTCACATTTGATGATGGACCACAGGTTCTCAATGGGGTTCAGATCAGGTGAACAAGGAGGCCATGTCATTAGATTTTCTTCTTTTATACCCTTTCTTGCCAGCCACGCTGTGGAGTACTTGGACGCGTGTGATGGAGCATTGTCCTGCATGAAAATCATGTTTTTCTTGAAGGATGCAGACTTCTTCCTGTACCACTGAAAAGGCCCCACAAGCTCATCTTTGATGATACCAGCCCAAACCAGTACTCCACCTCCACCTTGCTGGCGTCTGAGTCGGACTGGAGCTCTCTGCCCTTTACCAATCCAGCCACGGGCCCATCCATCTGGCCCATCAAGACTCACTCTCATTTCATCAGTCCATAAAACCTTAGAAAAATCAGTCTTGAGATATTTCTTGGCCCAGTCTTGACATTTCAGCTTGTGTGTCTTGTTCAGTGGTGGTCGTCTTTCAGCCTTTCTTACCTTGGCCATGTCTCTGAGTATTGCACACCTTGTGCTTTTGGGCACTCCAGTGATGTTGCAGCTCTGAAATATGGCCAAACTGGTGGCAAGTGGCATCTTGGCAGCTGCACGCTTGACTTTTCTCAGTTCATGGGCAGTTATTTTGCGCCTTGGTTTTTCCACACGCTTCTTGCGACCCTGTTGACTATTTTGAATGAAACGCTTGATTGTTCGATGATCACGCTTCAGAAGCTTTGCAATTTTAAGAGTGCTGCATCCCTCTGCAAGATATCTCACTATTTTTGACTTTTCTGAGCCTGTCAAGTCCTTCTTTTGACCCATTTTGCCAAAGGAAAGGAAGTTGCCTAATAATTATGCACACCTGATATAGGGTGTTGATGTCATTAGACCACACCCCTTCTCATTACAGAGATGCACATCACCTAATATGCTTAATTGGTAGTAGGATTTCGAGCCTATACAGCTTGGAGTAAGACAACATGCATAAAGAGGATGATGTGGTCAAAATACTCATTTGCCTAATAATTCTGCACTCCCTGTAGAATCGATAGAAGATAAATAGATAGATTTGTTAGATATATAATTACCCTGACAAAGTATAATAATTAAACATGCGGTCTGGGACCCATGGTAACTAGGTTGTGTTAAGTAGTATTTTTCTTAGCACTTCAATCCCTGTTACTCCCCCTATCGGGGGAGGTCTATATGGCCTGCATGATTACCCTTACAAAGTATAATAACAAGACATGCGGTCTGGGACCCATGGTAACTAGGTTGTGTTAAGTAGTACTATTCTTAGAACTTTCATCCCTGTCACTCCCCCTATCGGGGGAGGTCTATATGGCCTGCATAATTACCCTTACAAAATATAATAATAAAACATGCGCTCTGGGACCCATGGTAAGGTTGTGTTAAGTAGTACTGTTCTTAGCATTTTAATACCTGTTACTCACCATATCGGGGGAGGTCTATATGGCCTGCACGATTACCCTTAATGAATATAATAATAAAACATGCGCTCTGGGACCCATGGTGAGGTTGTGTTAAGTAGTACTGTTCTTAGCATTTTAATACCTGTTACTCACCCTATCAGGGGAGGTCTATATGGCCTGCATGATTACCCTTACAAAATATAATAATAAAACATGCGCCCTGGGACCCATGGTAAGGTTGTGTTAAGTAGTACTGTTCTTAGCATTTTAATACCTGTTACTCACTCTATCGGGGGAGATCTATATGGCCTGCATGATTACCCTTACAAAATATAATAATAAAACATCCGTTCTGGGACCCATGGTAACTAGGTTTATTTCAGTAGTACTGTTCTTATTAGTTTAATACCTGTTACTACCCCTATCTGGGGAGGTCTATATTTTAAATTTACAATAATGTTAATCAGATATGAGTGGTGGCTGCTGGCACAGCAATTAACCACAGAAGCCTGACACATAGGCCTGATAGAAAATGAAATTAGATTACACTAGCAAAATTATTTAAAAGTTTTGTTGTTTAAATTTACACTAATGTTAAGCAGATATGAGTGGTGACTGCCTGGCTGGCACAGAGCAATTAACCACAGTATATGCTGTGTGAGCCGGAGACACAGGCCTGATAGAAAATGAAATTAGATTACACTAGCAAAATGATTTAAAAGTTGTTTTTTTTTAAATTTACAATAATGTTAAGTAGATATGAGTGGTGGCTGCTGGCACAGCAATTAACCACAGTATATGCTGTGTAAGCCTGACACACAGGCCTGATAGAAAATGAAATTAGATTACACTAGCAAAATGATTTAAAAGTTTGGTTGTTTAAATTTACACTAATGTTAAGCAGATATCAGTGGTGGCACTAATCACAGTATATGCTGTGAGCCTCACACACAGGCTGAAAGCCAGGCAAATGCAAATAAAATTACAAAAAGACAAGTTCTAGCCCTAAAAAGGGCTTTTTGGGGTGCTGTCCTTACAGCAGAGATTAGATGAGTCCTTCAGGACTGTAGTGGACACTAAATACACTAGCCTAGCTATCTATTTCCCTATAATGTCAACAGCAGCAACACTAAAGCTCCTCTCACTAAGAAAGCAAGATCGTAATGAATCTAAAATGGCTGCTGCCCAGGAGCTGTGAGGGTCTGTGAGGGAGTGTCTGCTACTGATTGGCTCAAATGTGTCAGAAGGCTGTGAGATACAGGGTCAAAGTTTCCTCAATGATGACGAATAGGGGGCGTATCGAACATCGCATATGTTCGCCCGCAGCAGCGAACGCGAACAAGCTATGTTTGCCGGGAACTGTTCTCCGGCGAACCGTTCTCGACATCACTATTAGGCATTTCAAAGTGAATTGCAGATTTAAAAGAGAGTGGTAAAAAAAGATCCTGCTCGAGGTCCTTTAGTTGAAAGTGACCCACATCTAACAACCAATCTGGAATAATTTTCATTATGCACGCCCAATTATATTTTATTTTGAATACACAGGAAGTTAAAACCTGCAAATTCTCTCTCTTGGGAGAGTCTGTGTAAAGACAGTTTAACTTTTTCTTTCCCCCATAGAAAATTTTTGAAGGCTTTATTTAACCTTCTTATATCCGACAGTTTTAACAACAAAGGCATATTCTGCATAATATATAGAAGTTTAGGGAGTTTTATCATTTTAACCAGATTAATTTTACCTGCTAAAGTAAGGGCAAATGTATCCATCTCTGAAGGTCGTTCTGCACTTTATCTATTAACCCAACCCAGTTTTCTTTGTACCCTTTTTTTTAGATATATTAACATTTATACCCAAATACTTTAGGCTCTTAACTTCCTTAAATGGACTTTCTCCTCTATAGTTTTCACTCTTTTGAATCCATAATATTTCAGATTTTTGTGAATTCACCTTATACCTCGAAAAAGTACTAAAGCTACGAAGAATCTGCATGAGTTTCGGGATATTTTCACTAGCGTTACTAATAAACACCAGGAGAAAATCCGCGTATAGGGATATTTTAAGTTCTTTGGGGCCTACTTTTATACCAGACAGACCATTTCTCAGGACAACTGCCAAAGGTTCAATGCTCAAGTTGAAAAGCAACGGAGATAACGGGCACCTTTGTCTGGTCCCTTTATTTAATTGAAAATTATCTGAAAGTAAGCCATTAACTACTAAAGCCGAAAATGGTTTGTCATATAATTTATGAATACATTTCAGAAAATATCCTTTAGGCCAAATTGTTCTAAGGAGTCAAAGAGGTGCTGCCAATCAATAACATTGAATGCCTTTTCAGCATCAATAGCGATAATTGCATTGTCTTTTTCTGGTTGCATAGTTTCAGTCTCCTGGACACCATAATAATCTACTGTTAGAATCAGTTTCCTTAAATTAGTAAACGACGATCTGCCTTTCATAATCCCTGTTTGGTCAGGGTTAATCAATTTGGTTAGTAACCTCTGTAGCCTCGCAGCAGTATAGTCTGAATTGAGCAGTGATATTGGACGGTATGCGTCTAATGATTCAGGATCTTTAACTTTTTTTGGAATTAAGGTAATAATCGATTTTGTAAATTCTTGAGAGAATCTCGATCCTTCCATATAATAATAATTAAATAACTCAGCAAGGCTTTGCAGGATATTACTCTGCAAAATTTTGGAATACACATTCAGTAACGTGTCCGGACCTGCAACTTTATTGCAGGCTAGCTGTTTAATAGCCTTCTCAATTTCTGCCTGTGCTATTTAGATCTGATAAGTCTTCAGATAGGAGATATGGGAGTTTACAAGATTCCCAAAAATGTCTCTTATTATCTTCATTAGTTACTGAGGAGGAAAAAATCTGTTTGTAGTATTTTAAGAATTCAGCACTAATATCATTGATTTGGGTTAGTCTTTTCTTATCGCCAAGATTATTTTAGGACCCTTAATTATTTTTACCAGATTAGACAGACATTTACCCATTTTACCTCCATACCTATAGTATTTGGCATTCATTTTTAATACTTCTACAGCAGCATTCTGCTGCAAAAATATTTCCCTCTTCTTTTTTGCCTGTATATATGCACTCCATTTCTCATTCGACAGCTCTCTTAAATAAGCATTAAATGCATTGACCAGTTGATTAGAAAGTTGAGTACTACGCTCGTTATTTTTTTTTTTTAAGATGACATACATATGCTTTTATTTCTCCCCTTAAAACTGCTTTAGATGCTTCTCACAGAATCTCGGGATTCTGAACTGATTCTTTGTTGTTTAAAATAAATTCTTTCCATTTTTCATTTAGCCAGTTCTTAAATTTCATATTGTTAAAAAGAAATTTTGGGAAGTTAAAGAACGCATACGGCCTTTTTATCTGATCGGATTGCAACTGCAACATAATTGGGGCATGATCTGAAAGAATAATTGCAGAAATAGAGGCCTTTGAAGCCTTGCCTACTAGTTTTTTTATCTATTAAGAAGTAATCAATTCTCGAAAATGTTTTATGTGTTTTGGATTCACATGTGTATTCTTTTAGATCGGGATTCTGAAATCTCTAGCTATCTACTAGATTAAAGGTTTTTTTAAAAAAAAATTAGGAGATTTATTTCAGCTTTATAGCTTTTTTTCTATTTTTCTCTTTTATTCTATGTAATCGGTCCAGGGGATATTGTGTAATTAAATTTAAATCTCCCCCCATAAAAAGACTGTTTCCTGTATAAACTGCTAATTTTTTTGTTAAATTGTTCCAGAACCCTTTATCCCCATTGTTTCGGCCATATATATTGCAGAGAGTATATTTCTGTTCAGATATTATTACCCATACAACAATAAATCTGCCATCCTCATCAATATCTGTATGTGTTATTTTGTAATCAAGATTTTTATGGAAACTTAAAACTGGTTCTTAAACAGCTCTTGATTATTTTATAGAGTTTAAAATTATGCTCTAAATATAAACATTAAAATGTTAATTTAGTAGCTTGTGTTGTTTAGATCCAGCAACACAACATCAGTGAAGATATGGGTTGTTGAGTATCTTTCGTTGCTTTGTCCACCTCTTGCATATAACTAACAACCATCAAACGTTTACTATTTTGCTGTACAACGTGTATGTTGAATGAATTTTGTGTGATTGCAAATTATGTGTTCAATGAATAATTGAGATCACTGTGGAAAACTCTATGTAACCTAAGTATAATATAACCATTTACCATCTTGGGAAATAATAACGCTCAGGTGCACAAATTGTATGGACTCGCAGGGTTTGGCAGCCTTGAACCACCAATCCTTCTCAACCTTTTGGTCACACAAGTGATTGTGCCTTTTCTTAGGGATTAAATGGTACAGACATAGACCCTTTGAAAAGGTACATATTAGTTCCTTAAGGTGTAATTATCACCCTAAGTGTTCACAAACGGACCCCAACGGTACCCTTTTTACTGACAGTATGCATACATAATATATATAAGGATATCAAAGTTCTCTCTATCTATCATCTATCTATATAAATAAATATATATATATATATATATTTATTTTTAAAAATCATATCTACTATTACTTACATTATGTTTTGACAAGTGAAGTGCTCTAAAAACTGACTGAACATACTCCTTTTGCAATACCCTGAGTTGCCTAGTTTTGCAAATGGTATGCCATCATGGGGGTAATTTTCTAACCTCTGCTGCCATATTGCCTTAAAGGCAACATAGACCAAGAAAATCAATTTGTCAAATTTCCAATGTAAATGGGCAGACCTGTAACAATAACAACCTAAAAATCCCAGAAAGCCTGTAAATGGAGCGCATTGTTGTAATCATGGGACATTGCAGAATGCAAATATGGGTGTTTACTGCAAATATGGGTGTTTTATTATTTGTAATAAAAAAATGTTGGGGGAAAAAGAAAATTTCTTAATTTCTCACACTTACGTAGATTTTATTAATATACAATTATACACCTAGATTACGAGTTTTGCGTTAGAGGCTGTTTATGCTCACCGCTCACTCAAAGTCTAACACCTGCAAAAAAGCAGCGTAAAGCTCCTTAACATAGCCCCATTGAGTCCTATGGGGAAATACATTTTATGTCTACACCTAACACCCTAACATGAACCCCAAGTTTAAACACCCCTAATCTGACACTTATTAACCCCTAATCTGCTGCCCCCAATGTCGCCACAACCTACCTACACTTCTTAACCCCTAATCTGCCGCCCCCAACGTCGCCGCCACTATAATAAACATATTAACCCCTAAACCGCCACACTCCAGCATCGCAAACATTAGTTAAATATTATTAACCCCTAATCTGTCGTCCCTAACATCGCCGCCACCTACCTATATTTATTAACCCCTAATCTGCCGCTCCCAACGTCGCCGCCGCTATTCGAAGTTTATTAACCCCTAAACCTAAGTCTAACCCTAACCCCCACTAACTTAAATATAATTTAAATAAATCTAAATAAAATTACTATATTTAACTAAATAATTCCTATTTAAAACTAAATACTTACCTATAAAGTAAACCCTAAGCTAGCTACAATATAACTAATAGTTACATTGTATCTAGCTTAGGGTTTAGTTTTATGTTACAGCCAAGTTTGTATTTATTTTAACTAGGTAGAATAGTTATTAAAAAGTTATTAACTATTTAATAACTACCTAGTTAAAATAAAGACAAATTTACCTGTAAAATAAAAGCTAACCTAAATTACACTAACACCTAACACTAGACTATAATTAAACAAATTCCCTAAATTAAATACAATTAAATAAAATTATCTAAAGTACAAAAAAAAACTAAATTACAGAAAATAATAAACAAATTACAAGATTTTTAAACTAATTACACCTAATCTAATCCCCCTAACAAAATAAAAAGCCCCCCCCCCCAAAAATAAAAAGCCCTACCCTACACTAAATTACAAATAGCCCTTAAAAGGGCCTTTTGTGGAGCATTGCCCCAAAGTAATCAGCTCTTTTACCTGTAAAAAAAATTACAACTCCCCCCCAAAATTAAAACCCACCACCCACACAACCAACCCTACTCTAAAACCCACCCAATACCCCCTTAAAAAAACCTAACACTAACCCCTTGAAGATCACCTTACTGGGAGAAGTCTTCATCTAACCGGGCTGAAGTCCTCAACGAAGTCGGCAGAAGTCTTCATCCAAGCCGGGCGAAGTGGTCCTCCAGACAGGCAGAAGTCTTCATCCAGACGGCATCTTCTATCTTCATTCATCTGGCGCAGAACGGGTCCATCTTCAAGATATCCGGCGTGGAGCATCCAATTCCAATGAAGTCTTCTTACTAAATGACGGTTCCTTTAAGTGACGTCATCCAAGATGGCGTCCCTTCAATTCCGATTGGCTGATTTCTATCAGCCAATCGGAATTAAGGTAGAAAAAATCCTATTGGCTGATGCAATCAGCCAATAGGATTGAAGTTCAATCCTATTGGCTGATCCAATCAGTCAATAGGATTGAGCTGGCATGCTATTGGCTGTTCCAATCAACCAATAGAATGCCAGCTCAATCCTATTGGCTGATTGCATCAGCCAATAGGATTTTTTCTACCTTAATTCCGATTGGCTGATAGAATTCTATCAGCCAATCGGAATTGAAGGGACGCCATCTTGGATGACGTCACTTAAAGGAATCGTCATTTAGTAAGAAGACTTCGTTGGAAGAGGATGCTCCGCGCCGGATGTCTTGAAGATGGACCCGCTCCGCGCTGGATGGATGAACATAGAAGATGCCGTCTGAATGAAGACTTCTGCCCGTCTGGAGGACCACTTCACCTGGCTTGGATGAAGACTTCTCCCGGCTTCGTTGAGGACTTCGGCCCGGTTGGATGAAGACTTATCCCGGTAAGGTGATCTTCAAGGGGTTAGTGTTAGGTTTTTTTAAGGGGGTATTGGGTGGGTTTTAGAGTAGGGTTGGTTGTGTGGGTGGTGGGTTTTAATGTTGGGGGGGTTTGTAATTTTTTTTACAAGTAAAAGAGCTTATTACTTTGGGACAATGCCCCGCAAAAGGCCCTTTTAAGGGCTATTTGTAATTTATTGTAGGGTAGGGCTTTTTTATGGGGGGGGGGGGCTTTTTATTTTGTTAGGGGGATTAGATTAGTTGTAATTAGTTTAAAAATCTTGTAATTTGTTTATTATTTTCTGTAATTTAGTGGGGGTTTTTTGTACTTTAGATAATTTTATTTAATTGTATTTAATTGTATTTAATTTAGGGAATTAATTTAATTATAGTGTAGTGTTAGGTAATTGTATTTAATTTAGGGAATTCATTTAATTATAGTGTAGTGTTAGGTGATAGTGTAATTTAGGTTAGGTTTTATTTTACAGGTAAATTTGTCTTTATTTTAACTAGGTAGTTATTAAATAGTTAATAACTATTTAGTAACTATTCTAGCTAGTTAAAATAAATACAAACTTGCCTGTAAAATAAAAATAAACCCTAAGCTAGCTACAATGTAACTATTAGTTATATTGTAGCTAGCTTAGGGTTTATTTTATAGGTAAGTATTTATTTTAAATAGATATTATTTAGTTAATGATAGTCATTTTTATATAGATTTATTTAAATTATATTTAAGTTAGGGGGTGTTAGGGTTAGACTTAGATTTAGGGGTTAATAACTTTAATATAGTGGCGGCGACGTTGGGGGCGGCAGATTAGGGGTTAATAAATGTAGGTAGGTGGTGGCGATGTTAGGGACGGCAGATTAGGGGTTAATAATATTTAACTATTGTTTGCGAGGCGGAAGTGCGTCGGTTTAGGGGTTAATATATATAGTGCGATGATGTCCGGTTCGGCAGATTAAGGGTTCAAAAATTTATTTTAGTGTTTGCGATGTGGGGGGGGGGCCTCGGTTTAGGGGTTAATAGGTAGTTTATGGGTGTTAGTGTACTTTTTAGCACTTTAGTTAAGAGTTTTATGCTACAGCGTTGTAGTGTAAAACTCTTAACTACTGACTTTAAAATGCGGTACCAGTCTTGACAGGAGAGGGTCTACCGCTCACTTTTTGGCAGACTCATAATACCGGCGCTATGCAAGTCCCATTGAAAAAAGAGGATACGCAATTTACGTAAGTGGATTTGCGGTATTTCCAAGTCTGGCCAAAAAAGTGAGCGGTACACCTGTACCTGCAAGACTCGTAATACCAGCGGGCGTTAAAAAGCAGCGTTAGGACCTCTTAACGCTGCTTTTTAAATCTAACGCATAACTCGTAATCTAGCCGATAGTTTGTATAAAAATATTTGATGCCAAAAGAAAGCCCCATTTATCCTCTAAAATATATAAGTATTGGTGCACTTAATGTGAAAGAGGTAAATAATGGCTGAAAAAACATATATTTCAAATTATAGGTTTTGTTGTCGTTCAGAACTTGAACAATTGGCTTTGTCCTAAAGAGGTTAATAAATATTTAAATATGAACTGGTTTGTGCAGTTTTCAGAAATAAAGGCGTGTAGCCAAAGAACTAGAAAGTGAATCATCACTCTCATGTAAAAATGTCTTCTGAAGATATAAAACCATCTCATGAAAACAAGGATCCTGAAAATAGCCACAGCAACTATCTACAAACAAGGAAAAATGAAAGGTATTTTTACTTTATTATGACATATAAACAGATTTCATTTCTTTGCATTGCATGTGCTTTATTATCAGATTAATATCAGCTTTAAAGGACGTTGTAGAGCAAAAATCACATTCTCTAATCCGTTAATGCAAATACTGTATAGGCCCAGATTACAAGTGGAGTGCTTCTGATAGCTCAGGGTGCACTATCAATATCATGGGCCTGCGCTATGAATAACACACAATCTAGTATTACAAGTGAATGGTTAAAAAGTTAAAATAGAGAATGTTTAGAGCGGCCAAATCATTTTAGCACACCCTATACTTTCAATGGATAGCTAATAAAGGCCTAGTTTTCATTGATGTGGTAAATTTTGGAAACTGGTGATAAAAACATTTATCTTCATAAAAGCCTATGGAGAATTTTTATGTTACGACTAGCTAGGCCAAACCTGAAGTGTTAGGACTGCAATAAAAGTACATGAAAAACAAAATAAAGTATTTTTTATTTATATAGAGTGCATACAAATTTAAACAATTTCCAATTCACTTCAATTATCAAATTTGCTTCCTTCTCTTGGCAATCTTTATTGAAGAAGCACTTACCCGGAGCTAGCTAAACACATCAGATGAACTAATGACAAAATGCATATTTGTGCAGCTACCAATCAGCAGCTAACTCCCAGTAGTGCATTGCTGCTCTTGAACCTACCTAGGTATGCTTTTCAACAAAGGATTCCAAGTGAACAACGCTAATTAGACACCTGAAGTTAAGGAGAGAGCTGTTTAAAATTGCATGCTCTATCTGAATCATGAAAGTTTCATTTTGAATTTACTGTCCCATTAAGGACTGCTGAGTAATATTTTGAAACCTTACGGGCCACATTAAAATACATGGATACAGACAAATAATAATATACTTCCTAAAAATGTCCAGTGACACAGGGCCTGATTAAGTTAAGGGTGCAGTGAACCTCTATCTGCTGTTCTTCTCCAGAGATGGTTCTTAAGAGTTTTCGCCATCATGTTTGTCTACCACCTGAATTCCCCAAAACATTTTTAGTTCTACTTTTTTGTAGGGCTACAAAAACTATGGCACATATTCATAGTTTTCCTTTTTCCTACCGGCCACAAAAGCTAGTGCAGAGAGTAGCATGTTGCTCAGTGGCCGTCATTTGGCCATCCCTAGCTTATACTACTGTCACTCTGGGAAATTGTGAGTTAATGCACTAATGGGTTGCCTTTTCTCTTTTGTCCTTTAGTTTCTTTGATCTACACTCTACCATGCAGGTGCTATTTAAAGAACAACTTTGGATCTTTTGAACTTGTATTTAGCATTCCATTTTGGAAAATAGAACAGTGAAAATTTTTAATAGGTAACGGTTGTTGGAACAGATACAAAACACATAGGCCTAGATTTAGAGTTTGGCGTTAGCCGTGAAAACCAGCGTTAGAGGCTCCTAACGCTGGTTTTAGGCTACCTCCGGTATTTGGAGTCACTCAAAAAAGGATCTAACGCTCACTTTTCAGCCGCGACTTTTCCATACCGCAGATCCCCTTACGTAAATTGCTAATCCTATCTTTTCAATGGGATTTTTCTAACTCTGCTATTTAGAGTCGTGTCTGAAGTGAGCGTTAGAATTCTAACGACAAAACTCCAGCCGCAGGAAAAAAGTCAGTAGTTAAGAGCTTTCTGGGCTAACGCCGGTTTATAAAGCTCTTAACTACTGTACTCTAAAGTACACTAACACCCATAAACTACCTATGTACCCCTAAACCGAGGTCCCCCCACATCGCCGCAACTCGATTAAATTTTTTTAACCCCTAATCTGCCGACCGACAACTACGTTATCCTTATGTACCCCTAATCTGCTGCCCCTAACACCGCCGACCCCTATATTATATTTATTAACCCCTAATCTGCCCCCCACAATGTCGCCGCCAGCTACCTACAATAATTAACCCCTAATCTGCCGACCGCAAAGAGCCGCCACCTACATTATAGCTATGTACCCCTAATCTGCTGCCCCTAACACCGCCGACCCCTATATTATATTTATTAACCCCTAATCTGCCCCCTCAACGTCGCCTCCACCTGCCTACACTTATTAACCCCTAATCTGCCGAGCGGACCGCACCGCTATTATTATAAAGTTATTAACCCCTAATCCGCCTCACTAACCCTATAATAAATAGTATTAACCCCTAATCTGCCCTCCCTAACATCGCCGACACCTAACTTCAAACGTTAACCCCTAATCTGCCGACTGGAGCTCACCGCTATTCTAATAAATGTATTAACCCCTAAAGCTAAGTCTAACCCTAACACTAACACCCCCTAAATTAAATATAATTTTAATCTAACGAAATTCATTAATTCTTATTAAATAAATTATTCCTATTTAAAGCTAAATACTTACCTGTAAAATAAATCCTAATATAGCTACAATATAAATTCTAATTATATTATAGCTATTTTAGGATTAATATTTATTTAACAGGTAACTTTGTATTTATTTTAACCAGGTACAATAGCTATTAAATAGTTAAGAACTATTTAATAGCTAAAATAGTTAAAATAATTACAAATTTACCTGTAAAATAAATCCTAACCTAAGTTACAATTAAACCTAACACTACACTATCAATAAATTAATTGAATAAAATACCTACAATTACCTACAATTAAACCTAACACTACATTATCAATAAATAAATTAAATACAATACCTACAAATAACTACAATGAAATAAACTAACTAACATAAGAAAAATATTACAACAATTTTAAACTAATTACACCTACTCTAAGCCCCCTAATAAAATAACAAAGCCCCCCAAAATAAAAAAAATGCCCTACCCTATTCTAAATTACTAAAGTTCAAAGCTCTTTTACCTTACCAGCCCTCAACAGGGCCCTTTGCGGGGCATGCCCCAAGAAGTTCAGCTCTTTTGCCTGTAAAAAAAAACATACAATACCCCCCCCCAACATTACAACCCACCACCCACATACCCCTAATCTAACCCAAACCCCCCTTAAATAAACCTAACACTAAGCCCCTGAAGATCATCCTACCTTGTCTTCACCTCACCGGGTATCACACCGATCCGTCCTGGCTCCGATATCTTCATCCAACCCAAGCGGGGGCTAGACATCCACTGAAGAAGTCCAGAAGAGGGTCCAAAGTCTTCATCCTATCCGGGAAGAAGAGTAGATCCGGACCGGCAACCATCATCTTCCAAGCGGCATCTTCTATCTTCATCCGATGAGGACCGGCTCCATCCTGAAGACCTCCACCGCGGACCCATCTTCATCCGGCGACGTCCAACTGAAGAATGACGGCTCCTTTAAGGGACGTCATCCAAGATGGCATCCCTCGAATTCCGATTGGCTGATAGGATTCTATCAGGCAATCGGAATTAAGGTAGGAATATTCTGATTGGCTGATGGAATCAGCCAATCAGAATCAAGATCAATCCAATTAGCTGATCCAATCAGCCAATCAGATTGAGCTTGCATTCTATTGGCTGATCGGAACAGCCAATAGAATGCGAGCTCAATCTCATTGGCTGATTGGATCAGCCAATCGGATTGAACTTGATTCTGATTGGCTGATTCCATCAGCCAATCAGAATATTCCTACCTTAATTCCGATTGGCTGATAGAATCCTATCAGCCAATCGGAATTCGAGGGACGCCATCTTGGATGACGTCCCTTAAAGGAACCATCATTCTTCAGTTGGACGTCGCCGGATGAAGATGGGTCCGCGGTGGAGGTCTTCAGGATGGAGCCGGTCCTCATCGGATGAAGATAGAAGATGCCGCTTGGAAGATGATGGTTGCTGGTCCGGATCTACTCTTCTTCCCGGATAGGATGAAGACTTTGGACCCTCTTCTGGACTTCTTCAGTGGATGTCTAGCCCCCGCTTGGGTTGGATGAAGATATCGGAGCCAGGACGGATCAGTGTGATACCCGGTGAGGTGAAGACAAGGTAGGATGATCTTCAGGGGCTTAGTGTTAGGTTTATTTATGGGGGTTTGGGTTAGATTAAGGGTATGTGGGTGGTGGGTTGTAATGTTGGGGGGGGGGTATTGTATGTTTTTTTTTACAGGCAAAAGAGCTGAACTTCTTGGGGCATGCCCCGCAAAGGGCCCTGTTCAGGGCTGGTAAGGTAAAAGAGCTTTGAACTTTAGTAATTTAGAATAGGGTAGGGCATTTTTTTATTTTGGGGGGGTTTGTTATTTTATTAGGGGGCTTAGAGTAGGTGTAATTAGTTTAAAATTGTTGTAATATTTTTCTTATGTTTGTAAATATTTTTTATTTTTTGTAACTTAGATCTTTTTTATTTTTTGTACTTTAGTTAGTTTATTTCATTGTAGTTATTTGTAGATATTGTATTTAATTAATGTATTGATAGTGTAGTGTTAGGTTTAATTGTAGGTAATTGTAGATATTTTATTTAATTAATTTAATGATAGTGTAGTGTTAGGTTTAATTGTAACTTAGGTTAGGATTTATTTTACAGGTAATTTTGTTATTATTTTAACTAGGTAACTATTAAATAGTTCTTAACTATTTAATAGCTATTGTACCTGGTTAAAATAATTACAAAGTTACATGTAAAATAAATATTAATCCTAAAATAGCTATAATATAATTATAATTTATAGTGTAGCTATATTAGGATTTATTTTACAGGTAAGTATTTAGCTTTAAATAGGAATAATTTATTTAATAAGAGATAATTAATTTCGTTAGATGTAAATTATATTTAATTTAGGGGGGTGTTAGTGTTAGGGTTAGACTTAGCTTTAGGGGTTAATACATTTATTAGAATAGCGGTGAGCTCCAGTCGGCAGATTAGGGGTTAATAATTGAAGTTAGGTGTCGGCGATGTTAGGGAGGGCAGATTAGGGGTTAATACTATTTATTATAGGGTTAGTGAGGCGGATTAGGGGTTAATAACTTTATTATAGTAGCGCTCAGGTCCGCTCGGCAGATTAGGGGTTAATAAGTGTAGGCAGGTGGAGGCAACGTTGTGGGGGGCAGATTAGGGGTTAATAAATATAATATAGGGGTCGGCGATGTTAGGGCAGCAGATTAGGGGTACATAGGGATAATGTAAGTAGCGGCAGTTTACGGAGCGGCAGATTAGGGGTTAATAATAATATGCAGAGGTCAGCGATAGCGGGGGCGGCAGATTAGAGGTTAATAAGTGTAAGGCTAGGGGTGTTTAGACTCGGGGTACATGTTAGAGTGTTAGGTGCAGACGTAGGAAGTGTTTCCGCATAGCAAACAATGGGGCTGCGTTAGGAGCTGAACGCGGCTTTTTTGCAGGTGTTAGGTTTTTTTTTCAGCTCAAACAGCCCCATTGTTTTCTATGGGGGAATCGTGCACAAGCACGTTTATGAGGCTGCCCGCTTGCGTAAGCAACTCTGGTATCGAGAGTTGAAGCTGCGTTAAATATGCTCTACGCTCCTTTTTTGGAGCCTAACGCAGCCTTTATGTGGACTCTCAATACCAGAGTTATTTTTATGGTGCGGCCAGAAAAAAGCCGGCGTTAGCTTCTCGGGTCGTTACCGACAAAACTCTAAATCTAGCCGAAATTGATTAAGGGCCAGTTTGGTCAAAAACAATGCAGTTTTTAATAGGGATATACATCCATTTAATTAAGATGAAATCTTTTAAGAAACAGTTCTGCTGTTTACAATTTCTATGCATCCAGTATTAGCAGGCACTCTGTAAGTTTGTGAAGCAATAAATATAGCTAATCATTTCAAATACATTTAGAAGGACATTTAAAATGAACTTCTGATACAAAAGATTCTGTTAACAGTCATCAATGTTAGGTTGCAGGCTGCTTGGACCATTATTAATCAGCTGTTCATGTTCCACGTGCCCAAACCAGAAACAATAAAATAAAATAGGACTTACTGTATGTATAATTCATTTTGATAATAACAAATTATCTAATAGATAAATATATAGATATATAGAGGTATAGATATATACTGTACCAAAAAAGATCAGATATATTTAGAATAATTTTTTGATGAATAAATAGAACATATTCTTCTATGTGAAGAACACTGGAATGTGAGATATTGATATTTTCATGTCGGGTTTGCGCAAGAGTAATTTGTTTTTTTTTTTCCCTCCATTGACTTCTATAGGGGAATACATGAATTTGCACAAGATATTCTAAGTTTGGCTTTTTGCTCTCTTCGGGTTAGTGCCAGAGCAAAAACAGTTTACTTTCAACTAATAATACGAGTGCAACCCGACGAGCGCAAAAAGCTTACTTCTAGTGCAATTAACGCTCGAGCAGAAGTGTTAATTAGCACTCCACTTGCAATCTGGTCCAAAAGACTTTGGTGGATCGAAGCTAGCGGTGATGATTTAGAGGTGCAGTTTGGACGTTTAGCCTATTTGAGATTGGATATATTTTATACTGAATGTATCGACTCACTTCTAGTAAGTGTAACTTTTTATATGTGCATTAAATTGTTTTTGAAACCACCTTGATTTGGAGTTTGCGCAGTCTTTCAGCCCCCTTGTGTATTTCAGCTCATCGTGTATCTAAACATTCCCCCTTCCTTTACCCAAGACATTTCCAAAAATATTAATTCCTTCACTTATTTTGTATCATATTCACTATTGTAACCTACTCATAAGTGGTCTCTCAAAATCTCGCCTAGCCCCACCTTTAATCTATTATGAATGCCTCAGCTAGACTCATCCATCTAACTCTCCTATCCACGTCAGCTGCTCCTCTCTGCAAGACTTCTCCCGTGTATATCCTGCCCTACAAAACTGTCTTCAACCTTGTAAGACTTCAGATGCTCTTTGAAAACCTACCTATTCAGTGAGGATTAACACCTCTCCCCAATAGTTATTCTTCATCCTAGCCAACTAAATAAATCAGAACTCCTTATCTCACTGCTGCAACTACAAGCTACCACAAATTATATGTCTCCCATCTTTAACCCTTAAATTGTTTAACCTTTGTATTGGGCCCTCCTCTGCTTGTATTTGGTTTTGTTTAGTCTGCTTTATGTATCTGTTTTTCTTTTAACTTGAAACTCTGGTAGTATATACCCTTACTTATGTACCCCCATTTTATGTACCCAGTACCAAGGAATTTCTCAGCATTTTACAAATAAACGTTAAAAATATATTCTTGCAGTTAGTTTTTCTATCTTGATATCAATCACTAGCACACCTTGCTATCTTGACAGTTCTTGGTTCAAATCGTGGCATTTCTAGCTTAAAGGGACATAATAAAAAAAAATATCCCCTAAGCATCTCTATGTAGAAAAAGGAAGATATTTTACCACAAAATGTCTTCAGATCACCAGAGTAAGTGCTGTGTAAACAGTTATACTTCAGCTTCAGTCCAGCTGCAAGTCTAAAAAAAAAAAAAACAATAGCCAATCAGCATCAGCAGTGCTGAGGTAATGCTTTGCCTTTGCTGTGATCTCATGAGATTTCACTTTAATATAATCAGATTTCTTAGAATTTACTTAAATTGAATAAGAAAATAACATGACTGTGCCTGCACATTCCAGATGCTCATTCCCTTGCAAGTCCTGTGACAAGCATCCAGACTGGCTGCTTTTAAGGGACAGTAAACGTTCAGAATAATGTTATATAATTCTGCAAACAGTGCGGGTATATATAACATTATTTTAGCGGTAACTTAAAAAATTAAAAGTATTTGCAGATTTTGAAATGTAAAGTTGGACTCTGCTCCAGGATCTACTGAGTGGGTCTTGGATATCCAAAGTGCTTTGTGGGCTTGCTGGCTAGTAACAGCACGACCGGTCTGGCTATTGTAGCTCACTCCCGCTCTGGTCTAATAGTATTTTTGAAGTTACTGTTAAAATAATGTTATATAATTAAGCACTGTGTGCAGAATTATATAACATTATTCTGAACGTTTACTATCTCTTTGTCTCTTTACAGTGTGGTGTGAATACTTTGTAAAAAATGAAGATATTTTACCTCAAATTTCCTAAGATATCTTCAGATGATATTTTCTAGTCAGCTTTTTACAGCTATGCTGCATCACTTTTATATGCTTCAACATTCAGGTATCATGTCCCTTTAACTATTTTACTCAGCATTTCTCAGGCTCAATTTGATGTTACAACAAGAAGCACTTCTGGCAACCCAGCTATGGTTTTCAGTTGTGATGTGATTTCTGCTTTCTGCTTTCTGCTACCTCCACTGGAGGGCAAAATTTCAGCCACGAATGCAGTCTCCCTCACTGACAATTGCACTTTAAATTATTTAACTTTTTATAAATCGGTATATACCTTTGTTAATTAATTATTATTCTGCAGATTCTGCGCCTTGTTGTGGGCTATTTCTAACCCTAAATACAGCCATTACGGCAAAGTACATTTTTCCTCCAGATAAACAGCAGTGTCACTCTTTCTCTTTCACTACCTCGCAACAAAAACAGAATTTATGCTTACCTGATAAATTACTTTCTCCAACGGTGTGTCCGGTCCACGGCGTCATCCATAACTTGTGGGAATATTCTCTTCCCCAACAGGAAATGGCAAAGAGCACAGCAAAAGCTGTCCATATAGTCCCTCCTAGGCTCCGCCCCCCCCAGTCATTCGACCGACGGACAGGAGAAAAAAAGGAGAAACCATAGGGTGCCGTGGTGACTGTAGTTAAAGAAAGAAATTTATCAAACCTGATTAAAAAAACCAGGGCGGGCCGTGGACTGGACACACCGTTGGAGAAAGTAATTTATCAGGTAAGCATAAATTCTGTTTTCTCCAACATTGGTGTGTCCGGTCCACAGCATCATCCATAACTTGTGGGAACCAATACCAAACCTTTAGGACACGGATGAAGGGAGGGAGCCAATCAGGTTACCTAAACAGAAGGCACCACGGCTTGCAAAACCTTTCTCCCAAAAATAGCCTCAGAAGAAGCAAAAGTACCAAATTTGCAGAATTTGGCAAAAGCGCGCAGAGAAGACCAAGTCGCCGCCCCACACATCCGATCAACAGAAGCCACATTCCCAAAGGCCCACGAGGAAGCCACAGCCCCAGTAGAGTGAGCTGTGATTCGTTCGGGAGGCTGCCGTCCGGCAGTCTCGTAAGCCAATGGATTGTTGCTTTTCAGCCAAAAGGAAAGAGAGGTAGCAGTAGCTTTTTGACCTCTCCTCTTGCCAGAATAAACGACAAACAGAGAAGACGTTTGTCTGAAATCCTTTGTTGCTTCTAAATAGAACCTTAAAGCACGGACTACATCTAAATTATGTAACAAACGTTCCTTCTTTGAAACTGGATTCGGACACAAAGAAGGCACAACTATTTCCTGGTTAATATTCTTGTTGGAAACAACCTTTGGAAGGAAACCAGGTTTAGTACGCAAAACAACCTTATCTGAATGGAACACCAGATAGGGCGGATTACACTGCAGAGCAGACAACTCAGAAACTCCTCCAGCAGAAGAAATAGCAACCAAAAACAGAACCTTCCAAGATAACAGCCTGATATCCATGGAATGCAGAGGTTCAAACGGAACCCCTTGAAGAACTGAAAGAACTAAATTCAGACTCCAGGGAGGAGTCAAAGGTCTGTAAACTGGCTCGATCCTGACCAAAGCCTGAACAAAAGCTTGAACATCTGGCACAGCTGCCAGTCGTTTGTGTAACAAGACAGATAAAGCAGAAATCTGTCCTTTCAGAGAACTCGCTGATAATCCCTTATCCAAACCTTCTTGGAGAAAGGAAAGGATCCTAGGAATTTTAATTTTACTCCATGAGAATCCCTTGGATTCACACCAACAGATATATCTTTTCCATATTTTATGGTAAATTTTTCTAGTTACAGGTTCTCTGGCTTGTACCAGAGTATCTATCACAGAATCCGAAAACCCACGCTTAGATAAAATCAAGCGTTCAATTTCCAAGCCGTCAGCTGGAGAGAAACTAGATTTGGATGTTCGAATGGACCTTGTACTAAAAGATCCTGTCTCAAAGGTAGCTTCCATGGTGGAGCCGATGACATATTCACCAGGTCTGCATACCAAGTCCTGCGTGGCCACGCAGGAGCTATCAAAATCACTGAGGCCCTCTCCTGTTTGATCCTGGCTACCAGCCTGGGAATGAGAGGAAACGGTGGAAACGCATAAGCTAGGTTGAAGGCCCAAGGCGCTACTAATGCATCCACTAGAGTCGCCTTGGGATCCCTGGATCTGGACCCGTAGCAAGGAACCTTGAAGTTCTGACGAGACGCCATCAGATCCATGTCTGGAATGCCCCATAATTGGGTCAACTGGGCAAATATCTCCGGGTGGAGTTCCCACTCCCCCGGATGAAATGTCTGACGACTCAGATAATCCGCCTCCCAGTTTTCCACTCCTGGGATGTGGATCGCAGATAGGTGGCAGGAGTGATCCTCCGCCCATTTTATGATTTTGGTCACTTCTCTCATCGCCAGGGAACTCCTTGTTCCCCCCTGATGGTTGATGTAAGCAACAGTCGTCATGTTGTCTGATTGGAATCTTATGAATCTGGCCTTTGCTAATTGAGGCCAAGCCTTGAGAGTATTGAATATCGCTCTCAGTTCCAGAATGTTTATCGGGAGAAGAGACTCTTCCTGAGACCATAGACCCTGAGCTTTCAGGGAGTCCCAGACTGCACCCCAGCCCACTAGACTGGCGTCGGTCGTGACGATGACCCACTCTGGTCTGTGGAAGCTCATTCCCTGGGACAGGTGATCCTGGGTTAGCCACCAACGGAGTGAGTCTCTGGTCTTCTGATCTACTTGAATCACTGGAGACAAGTCTGTATAGTCCCCATTCCACTGTTTCAGCATGCACAGTTGTAATGGTCTTAGATGAATTTGCGCAAAAGGAACTATGTCCATTGCTGCAACCATCAACCCTACTACTTCCATGCACTGAGCTATGGAAGGTCGTGGAACAGAGTGAAGAACTTGACAAGCGTTTAGAAGTTTTGACTTTCTGACATCTGTCAGGAAAATCTTCATTTCTAAAGAATCTATTATTGTCCCCAAGAAAGGAACTCTTGTCGACGGAGACAGGGAACATTTTTCTATGTTCACCTTCCACCCGTGAGATCTGAGAAAGGCCAGAACGATGTCTGTGTGAGCCTTTGCCTTTGAAAGAGACGACGCTTGTATCAGAATGTCGTCCAAGTAAGGTGCCACTGCAATGCCCCTTGGTCTTAGAACCGCTAGAAGGGACCCGAGTACCTTTGTGAAAATCCTTGGAGCAGTGGCTAGCCCGAATGGGAGAGCCACAAACTGGTAATGTTTGTCCAGAAAGGCGAACCTTAGGAACTGATGATGATCTTTGTGGATAGGAATATGTAGATACGCATCCTTTAGATACACGGTAGTCATAAATTGACCCTCCTGGATTGTAGGTAAAATCGTTCGAATAGTTTCAATTTTGAACGATGGCACTCTGAGAAATTTGTTTAGAATCTTTAAATCCAGAATTGGTCTGAAGGTTCCCTCTTTTTTAGGAACTACAAACAGATTTGAGTAAAACCCCAGTCCTTGTTCCATGTCTTCTACACAATGTAAGAATGCCTGTCTCTTTATTTGGTTTGAAGATAAGTGAGACATGTGGAACCTTCCCCTTGGGGGTAGTTCCTTGAATTCCAGAAGATAACCCTGAGAAACTATTTCTAGTGCCCAGGGATCCTGAACATCTCTTGCCCAAGCCTGTGCGAAGAGAGAGAGTCTGCCCCCTACTAGATCCGGTCCCGGATCGGGGGCTACTCCTTCATGCTGTTTTAGTAGCATCAGCAGGCTTCTTGGCCTGTTTACCCTTGTTCCAGCCTTGCATCGGTTTCCAAGCTGGTTTGGTCTGCGAAGCATTACCCTCTTGTCTAGAGGCTGCAGAGTTGGAGGCCGGTCCGTTCCTGAAATTGCGAAAGGAACGAAAATTAGACTTATTCTTGGCCTTGAAAGGCCTATCTTGTGGGAGGGCATGGCCCTTACCCCCAGTGATGTCTGAGATAATCTCTTTCAATTCTGGCCCAAAGAGGGTTTTACCCTTGAAAGGGATATTAAGCAATTTTGTCTTGGAAGATACATCCGCTGACAAAGACTTTAGCCAGAGCACTCTGCGCACCACAATTGCAAACCCTGAATTTTTCGCCGCTAATCTAGCGGTCTATAACCTCCTCATACGGAGTCTCTCTACTGAGCGACTTTTCTAGTTCCTCGAACCAGAACCACGCTGCTGTAGTGACAGGAATAATGCACGAAATAGGTTGCAGGAGGTAACCTTGCTGTACAAAAATCTTTTTAAGCAAACCCTCCAATTTTTTATCCATAGGATCTTTGAAAGCACAATTATCCTCGATAGGAATAGTAGTGCGTTTGGATAGGGTATGAAACTGCCCCCTCGACCTTAGGGACTGCCTGCCATAAGTCCTTTCTGGGGTCGACCATAGGAAATAATTTCTTAAATATAGGAGGAGGGACAAAAGGTATGCCGGGCTTCTCCCACTCCTTATTCACTATGTCCGCCACCCGCTTGGGTATTGGAAAAGCGTCGGGGTGCACCAGGACCTCTAGGAACTTGTCCATCTTGCACAATTTTTCTGGAATGACCAGGTTGTCACAATCATCCAGAGTAGATAGCACCTCCTTAAGTAGTGCGCGGAGATGCTCTAATTTAAATTTAAATGTCACAACATCAGGTTCTGCCTGTTGAGAAATTCTACCTGAATCAGAAATTTCCCCATCTGACAAAACCTCCCTCATGGCCACTTCAGATTGGTGTGAGGGTATGACAGAGCAATTATCATCAGCGCCCTCCTGCTCTACAGTGTTTAAAACAGAGCAATCGCGCTTTCTCTGAAATGCAGGCATTTTGGATAAAATATTTGCTATGGAGTTATCCATTACTGCCGTCAATTGTTGCATAGTAACAAGCATTGGCGCGCTAGAAGTACTAGGGGTCTCCTGCGTGGGCAAAACTGGTGTAGACACAGAAGGAGATGATGTAGAACTATGTCTACTCCCTTCATCTGATGAATCATCTTGGGCAACTTTACTATCTGTGGCAGTACTGTCCTTACTTTGTTTGGACGCTATGGCACAATTATCACACATATTTGAAGGGGGAGACACATTGGCTTCCATACATACAGAACATAGTTTATCTGAAGGCACAGACATGTTAAACAGGCTTAAATTTGTCAATAAAGTACAAAAACCGTTTTAAAACAAAACCGTTACTGTCTCTTTAAATTTTAAACAGGGCACACTTTTTTACTGAATATGTGAAAAACTATGAAGGAATTGTTCAATTTTAACCAAATTTTCACCACAGTGTCTTAAAGCATTCAAAGCATTGCACCCCAAATTTCAGACTGTTAACCCTTAAAATGAGGAAACCGGAGCCATTTACAGTTTTAACCCCCTTACAGTCCCAGCTCCAGCCTTTGCTGCGACTTCACCAAACCCAGGGGAGTATACGATACCAAATGAAGCCTTCTAGGAACCTTTTCAACTACTTCCAGACCCACACACATGCAGCTGCATGTACTGCTCTCAAAAGTAACTGCGCAGTAATGGCGCGAAAATGAGGCTCTGCCTACTACAGAGAAGGCCCTTCCTGACTGGGAAGGTGTCTAAACCAGTGCCTGACGTAAAAAAACGTTCCCCAAAGTTATAAAGTGTGAATTTCAACATCAAACTGTATAAAATGCCCAAATAAAGCAATCGATCTAGCCCATAAAAGTGTCTACCAGTTTTATAGCCCATATTAAGCCCTTTATTCTGTTTGAGACTAAGAAAATGGCTTACCGGTCCCCATGAGGGGAAAAATGACAGCCTTCCAGCATTACACAGTCTTGTTAGAAATATGGCTAATCATACCTTAAGCAGAAAAGTCTGCCAACTGTTCCCCCAACTGAAGTTATCTCATCTCAACAGTCCTATGTGGGAACAGCAAACGATTTTAGTTACTGCTGCTAAAATCATACTCCTCTCACAAACAGAACTCTTCATCTTTTTCTGTTTCAGAGTAAATAGTACATACCAGCACTATTTTAAAATAGCAAACTCTTGATAGTAGAATAAAAAACTACAACTAAACACCACATACTCTTCACCATCTCCGTGGAGATGCTGCTTGTTCAGCGGCAAAGAGAATGACTGGGGGGGCGGAGCCTAGGAGGGACTATATGGACAGCTTTTGCTGTGCTCTTTGCCATTTCCTGTTGGGGAAGAGAATATTCCCACAAGTTATGGATGACGCCGTGGACCGGACACACCAATGTTGGAGAAACAATAAATATTACATGGGCATTATTATATGAGAACTGCGAATATGTACGGCCATTTAAAAATGCCAATAGAGATTAATACAAGAATTAGGCATTTCCAGACAACTTATTTGCATGTATTAAAGACTTACTTCTTACATGATTTGTAGAGAAATCATGCCTGTTTAACCACTTATGAAATCAGGGGCAATGGGAGCATGCATAGGGGAGGGATAAATGCAGGTCAACACAAATTAAATTATAGCCATATTAGCAGTGATACCATAACCATTATTTTCACAAACTGAAAGATATTGCAAAATATATCTAATGGAATTTAAAATACTAAGGAGATTCATTGTAAGCTGTATATGTGCATATATTCAGTAGTATTTATTTTTTTGTACTTCCCAAGAAACTGGATAAAATCTGCTGCTGAAAAAAATCTCCACCTCCAACAATGTAGGCCATATTTTCCACATATAATATAACTTATGCACTTTTAATTATTGGATTTCTGATTTATTGCATATGTGACTAAATTGTATTTGCTTTTTTAATACAACAAATAGAACACTCCATACTTTATGCCAAAGCCATTGCATTGGAGGACAAAACACATTTTATTATCTGATAGTTGTATTCATCTTGAAGTGTCTCATTATAATAACATTAAATTCTAATTTTCAGAAAGTAGTCATTTACTTCCACTCAATATAAAATTAAAAAATAGATTATCTAATTGCATATTGCACTCAAACATTTAAGATTCTAATAACAGACGAGTGAAATTTAATTTACTCTATTTTGTATCTCAAAAAAATTTGTTTTATAGATTACAGCTTACATTACTTGTATTATGCTGGGTCTTTTTAACAGCAAGAAAAGCATATATTACCTATCTATTAAAGCATTGTTACACAAACTTACTCTCAAACATTCCATTGCTTTTGTTCAGATCTGCGCTGCACACATAAAAAAAGGTTTCAGACTCAGAGCAAAAGAACAAAAACTGATCCACTAGTAGGTGCACAAAAGATGTTTTCTATTTTACTGTATCTCAGAATGAAGGACATTGCTGCTTACAGAGTAGTTCATTTAAACCAGGATACTAAAACACTGGCTCAAAAAAATGTATGTACATAATCTATTCAGTTTGTGACTAATGGTTTCTCTCTTGTGAATGACACTCAGGAATTTATTCAACATACTGAGACGGCATTGTGTGCTTCATAGGGTTCCCACCTTTAGTTCAGGCCAAACCTGAACACTCTTGCACTGTGCACAGCAAAAAAATGTGCATGGTACACACTATGGCCTCTAGTTATCAAGCCGTCAACCTCAAATACGTTGGAATTCCGCAGCGTATTTGTGGCGAAGCTGATTCGCTTTAGTTATCAAGCCCTACACACCGGCAAAAGTAGAATTTAGTGACGTAAGCTTCGATCCGCCGGACTCAGTCCGACACAGATCGATTCTTACGTCACTCCAGATGTTCCAAACACAAATTCGGCACAATCTGACTACTTTTGCTAGTTATCAAAAAACTAGCAGGTACACTTGGCACTTTTCCGGCCCAGCGTACCTGGTTTTCAATCCGCCGCCCTGGAGGCGGCGGATCCCATAGGAATCAATGGGAGTCTGACCATAGCGAAAGTTCATGTTCGCTGCTGCCCGACATCCCATTGATTCCTATGGGAGCTGTCTACACATAACGCCCTAACATGTACCCCGAGTCTAAACACCCCTAATCTGTCCCCCCCTACACCGCCGCAACTAAATAAATGTATTACCCCCCTAAACCGCCGCTCCCGGAGCACACCGCCACTCTAATAAACTTATTAACCCCTAAACTGCCGCTCCCGGACCCCGCCGCCACTCTAATAAATATGTTAACCCCTAAATCACCGCTCCCAGACCCCGCCGCAACCTACATAATACCTATTAACCCCTATCCTGCCCCCCTACACCGCCGCCACTATAATAAATTTATTAACCCCTATCCTGCCCCCCCTACACCGCCGCCACCTATAATACATTTATTAACCCCTATCCTGCCCCCCCCTACACCGCCGCCATCTATAATACATTTATTAACCCCTATCCTGCCCCCCTACACTGCCGCCACTATAATAAAACCCCTAAACCTAAGTCTAACCCTAACACCCCCTAACTTAAATATTAATTAAATACATCTAAATATTATAACTCTTATTAACTAAATTAATCCTATTTAAAACTAAATACTTACCTTTAAAATAAACCCTAATATAGCTACAATATAATAATTATATTGTAGCTATCTTAGGATTTATTTTTATTTTACAGGCAACTTTCAATTTATTTTAACTAGGTACAATAGCTATTAAATAGTTATTAACTATTTAATAGCTACCTAGTTAAAATAAAGAGAAATTTACCTGTAAAATAAAAACTAACCTAAGTTACAATTACACCTAACACTACACTATCATTAAATAAATTAATCCTATTTAAAACTAAATACTTACCTGTAAAATAAACCGTAAGATAGCTACAATGTAATTAATAATTACATTGTAGCTATTTTAGGATTTATATTTATTTTACAGATAACTTTGTATTTATTTTAGCTAGTTAGAATAGTTATTAAATAGTTATTAACTATTTAATAACTACCTAGCTAAAAGAAATACAAAATTACCTGTAAAATAAATCCTAACCTAAGTTACAATTAAACCTAACACTACACTATCATTAAATTAATTAAATAAGTTAGCTACAAATAGCTACAATTAAATACAATTAAATAAACTAACTAAAGTACAAAAAATAAAAAAAAACTAAGTTACAAAAAATAAAAAAAATAAGTTACAAACATTTCAATAATATTACAACAATTTTAAGCTACTTACACCTAATCTAAGCCCCCTAATAAAATAACAAAGCCCCCCAAAATAAAAAAAATGCCCTACCCTATTCTACATTAAAAAGTTAACAGCTCTATTACCTTACCAGCCCTTAAAAGGGCCTTTTGCGGGGCATGCCCCAAAGAAAACAGCTCTTTTGCCTGTAAAATAAAAATACAACCCCCCCCAACATTAAAACCCACCACCGACATACCCCTACTCTAACCCAAACCCCCCTTAAATAAACCTAACACTACCCCCCTGAAGATCATCCTACCTTTAGCCGTCTTCAGCCAGCCGACCACCGATGGAACAGAAGAGGACATCCGCAGCAGCTGAAGTCATCATCCAAGGGGCGCTGAAGAAGTCTTCCATCCGATTGAAGTCATCATCCAAGAGGCGCTGAAGAAGTCTTCCATCCGACTGAAGTCATCATCCAGGCGGCGTCTTCAATCTTCATCCATCCGGAGCGGAGCCATCTTCAGACGAGCCGACGCGGAGCCATCCTCTTCTACCGATGGACTAACGACGAATGACGGTTCCTTTAAGTGACGTCATCCAAGATGGCGTCCCTCGAATTCCGATTGGCTGATAGGATTCTATCAGCCAATCGGAATTAAGGTAGGAAAAATCTGGATTGGCTGATTCAATCAGCCAATCAGATTGAGCTTGCATTCTATTGGCTGATCGGAACAGCCAATAGAATGCAAGCTCAATCTGATTGGCTGATTAAATCAGCCTATCAGATTTTTCCTACCTTAATTCCAATTATTTTAGGATTTATATTTATTTTACAGGTAATTTTGTATTTCTTTTAGCTAGGTAGTTATTACATAGTTAATAACTATTTAATAACTATTCTAACTAGCTAAAATAAATACAAAGTTACCTATAAAATAAATATAAATCCTAAAATAGCTGCAATGTAATTATTAATTACATTGTAGCTATCTTAGGGTTTATTTTACAGGTAAGTATTTAGTTTTAAATAGGAATAATTTATTTAATGATAGTGTAGTGTTAGGTGTAATTGTAACTTAGGTTAGTTTTTATTTTACAGGTAAATTTCTCTTTATTTTAACTAGATAGCTATTAAATAGTTAATAACTATTTAATAGCTATTGTACCTAGTTAAAATAAATTGAAAGTTGCCTGTAAAATAAAAATAAATCCTAAGATAGCTACAATTATTAATAATATTGTAGCTATATTAGGGTTTATTTTAAAGGTAAGTATTTAGTTTTAAATAGGATTAATTTAGTTAATAAGAGTTATAATATTTAGATGTATTTAATTAATATTTAAGCTAGGGGGGTGTTAGGGTTAGACTTAGGTTTAGGGGTTAATAATTTTATTATAGTGGCGGCGGTATGGGGCGGCAGGATAGGGGTTAATAAATTTATTATAGGTGGCGACGGTGTAGGGGGGTAGATTAGGGGTTAATACGTTTAATATAGGTGGCGGCGGGGTCCGGGAGCGGCGGTTTAGGGGTTAAACAATTTATTTAGTTGCGGTGGGGTCTGGGATCAGCAGGATAGGGGTTAATAAATTTATTATAGGTGGCGGCGGTATAGGGGTGGCAGGATATGGGTTACTAGGTATAATGTAGGTGGCGGTGGGCTCCGGAAGCGGCGGTTTAGGGGTTAATACATTTATTATAGTTGCGGCGGTGTCCAGGAGTGGCGGTTTAGGGGTTAATACATTTATTATAGTTGCGGCGGTGTCCGGGAGCGGCGGTTTAGGGGTTAATAACTTTATTTAGTTGTGGGGGGCTCCGGGGGCGCCGGTATAGGGGGTAGAACAGTGTAGTTTAGTGTGGGTGCTTAGTGACAGCTTGTCAATAAAGCTGTCAAAAAGCCGAAGAGCAGCGAGATTGAATGAGTGATAACTATCACAGTCCGCTGCTCAACGCCCCGTGCTTGGTGCGCGGCTTTTTGACAGCTTTATTGATAACTTTGGAGAGCGTATTCAGGTCCGTGGCGGCGATGTGAGGCGAGCTTAGGCGGGCGTATTGGGGCCGGCGATGGGAGGTAAGTAGACACGTTGATAACTAGAGACCAATGTATAATAGCACATAAACATAAATTTCCACGCACATACTCACTCTCACACACACCATAACACTCTAACACACACACACATATACTCTCTCACACACACACTTTCTAACACACACAAAGAGACTAACGTTTTCACACACACTAACTCTCAAATACACTCACTCTTTCACACAGAAGAAGATACTGACAAACACAAAGACACACACTCTCACACATAGACATTTACACACACAGGCACACTCCCACACAAAGACACAAACACACACAAGAGAGAGATAACTGTAGGCATGTGCAGTGTGTTGCAAATGCACAGTCATCTTTTTTGGTTGTGGCTGTTTCCCACCAAACCTGGACATTTGCATGTCCGGACCGGACAGGGGGCCCCATGGCCTAAAATAATGTTCTAAATATAAGGATGCACTATAGTAATGACTAAAACAAGATGCATGATAAGACTTCTTCTTTATATGTAGGTGTTGTAGATGAGCAGACAATAAACAAATATAATTGTAATATCATTTGCATCTGAAGCCAGGGTTCATATGTCAGATACAATGCATAACAAATAGGAAAATAAATGGTGTAATAGCAAGAGGCTGACGCTGCAACACTGAAGGTTAAGCAATTTATTTCTGAGTATATAACAATGTTACAATGCACATTATATTGTGACTAAGTGATGTACAAAATCTGAGCAAATTAACCCCATAGTGACCACAGCACTTTTCAATTTTCTGACCGTTTGGTACCAGGGCTATTTTTACATTTCTGTGGTGTTTGTGTTTAGCTGTAATTTTCCTCTTACTCATTCACTGTACCCACACATATTATAAACCTTTTTTCTCGCCATTAAATTGACTTTCTAAAGATACCATTATTTTTATCATATCTTATAATTAACTATTTTTTTTTATAAAATATGATGAAAAAATGAAAAAAAAAAACACTTTTTCTAAATTTGACCCCCAAAATCTGTTAAAAATGTACAACCACCAAAAAACACCCATGCTAATTAGTTTCTAAATTTTTGTCCTGAGTTTAGAAATACCCAATGTTTACATGTTCTTTGCTTTTTTTTTGCATGTTATAGGGCAATAAGTACAAGTAGCACTTTGCTATTTCCAAACCATTTTTTATTTCAAAATTAGCGATAGTTACATTGGAACACTGATATCTGTCAGGAATCCCTGAATAACCCTTCACATGTATATATATATATATATATATATATATATATATATATATATATATATAAAAACAAAAGCAGAGACCGCACTCATAGGTCTTATATTTCACCACTACTGTGGACTTTATTCAATCTGTAACGTTTCGGGGTTTCCCCCTTTGTCAAACAATGTTTGACAAAGGGGGAAACCCCGAAACGTTACAGATTGAATAAAGTCCACAGTAGTGGTGAAATATAAGACCTATGAGTGCGGTCTCTGCTTTTGTTTATATTATCTCTATGCACTGCACCTAGGCATCATATGTATAACGTGAGTGCTTGGTGACCACAATTTGCTTATATATATATATATATAACACGGAAGGAAACTGCACTCCAAGACCGGACCAGGTACACATCCAATGGCTCAGCAACATCCCAGCCCTGGGTGCTAAATAGCACTCCTAAAAAGCTGTGCTGTCACCAGAGTCACAGGCAGTTAACCCCAGTCCGGAATGGGTGCAAGAAACAAGGGGGATTACAAACAAATAATAATACAACACATAGAGACACCCAGCACTCACCAGCTAGCTCACAGCTAAGATAAAATCACAACTGGAAAGGTTAGTTACCGCATCTGGTCAAATGGGAAAAGCTCAGGCACCACGTCAAGGTCCTTTCCACTGCCTGAGTCCCTAACACAGCCACACCATGCAAGCTCACAAAGCCAAGTCTGATCGGGACAGCCAATAGAATGCAAGCTCAATCTGATTGGCTGATTGGATCAGTCAATCAGATTTTTCCTACCTTAATTCCGATTGGCTGATAGAATCCTATCAGCCAATCGGAATTCGAGGGACGCCATCTTGGATGACGTCACTTAAAGGAACCATCATTCGTTGTCGGTGGAAAAAGATGGCTCCGCGTAGGCTCGTCTGAAGATGGCTCCGCTCCGGATGTATGAAGATTGAAGACGCCGCCTGGATGATGACTTCAATCGGATGGAAGAATTCTTCAGCGCCCCTTGGATGATGACTTCTGCCGCTCCGGATCTCCTCTTCAGTTCCATCGGTGGTCGGCTGGCTGAAGACTGCTAAAGGTAGGATGATCTTCAGGGGGGTAGTCTTAGGTTTATTTAAGGGGGGTTTGGGTTAGAGTAGGGGTATGTGGGTGGTGGGTTTAATGTTGGGGGGGGGTGTATTTTTATTTTACAGGCAAAAGAGCTGTTTTCTTTGGGGCATGCCCCGCAAAAGGCCCTTTTAAGGGCTGGTAAGGTAATAGAGCTGGTAACTTTTTAATGTAGAATAGGGTAGGGCATTTTTTTATTTTGGGGGGCTTTGTTATTTTATTAGGGGGCTTAGATTAGGTGTAAGTAGCTTAAAATTGTTGTAATATTTTTGAAATGTTTGTAACTTATTTTTTTATTTTTTGTAACTTAGCTTTTTTATTTTTTGTACTTTAGTTAGTTTATTTAATTGTAGTTATTTGTATCTAATTTATTTAATTAATTTAATGATAGTGTAGTGTTAGGTTTATTTGTAACTTAGGTTAGGATTTATTTTACAGGTAATTTTGTATTTCTTTAAGGTAGGTAGTTATTAAATAGTTAATAACTATTTAATAACTATTCTAACTAGCTAAAATAAATACAAAGTTACCTGTAAAATAAATATAAATCCTAAAATAGCTACAATGTAATTATTAATTACATTGTAGCTATCTTAGGGTTTATTTTACAGGTAAGTATTTTGTTTTAAATAGGAATAATTTATTTAAGTATAGTGTAGTGTTAGGTGTAATTTTAACTTAGGTTAGTTTTTATTTTACAGGTTAATTTCTCTTTATTTTAACTAGGTAGCTATTAAATAGTTAATAACTATTTAATAGCTATTGTACCTAGTTAAAATAAATTGAAATTTGCCTGTAAAATAAAAATAAATCCTAAGATAGCTACAATAAAATTATTATTTATATTGTAGTTATATTAGGGTTTATTTTAAAGGTAAGTATTTAGTTTTAAATAGGAATAATTAATTTAATAAGAGTTACATTTATTTAGATGTATTTAATTAATATTTAAGTTAGGGGGGTGTTAGGGTTAGACTTAGGTTTAGGGGTTAATAATTTTATTATAGTTGCGGCGGTGTATGGGGGGGCAGGATAGGGGTTCATAAATGTATTATAGGTGGCGATGGTGTAGGGTGGGCAGATTAGGGGTTAATACGTTTAATATAGGTGGCGGCGGGGTCCGGGAGCGGCGGTTTAGGGGTTAAACAATTTATTTAGTTGCGGTGGGGTCCGGGATCGGCAGGATAGGGGTTAATAAATTTATTATAGGTGGCGGCGGTATAGGGGGGGGCAGGATAGGGGTTACTAGGTATAATGTAGGTGGCGTTGGGCTCCGGGAGCGGCGGTTTAGGGGTTAATAAATTTATTATAGTTGCGGCGGGGTCTAGGAGCGGCGGTTTAGGGGTTAATAACTTTATTTAGTTGCGGGGGGCTCCGGGGCCACCGGTATAGGGGGTAGAACAGTATAGTTAGTGTGGGTGCTTAGTGACAGCTTGTCAATAAAGCTGTCAAAAAGCCGAAGAGCAGCGAGATCGGATGAGTGATAACTATCACAGTCCGCTGCTCATCGCCCCCAACTTGGTGCGCGGATTTTTGACAGATTTATTGATAACTTTGGTGAGATTTTTCAGGTCCGCGGCGGCAATGGTAGGCGAGCTTAGGCGGGCGTATGTCTGGTCTTGGAGTGCAGTTTCCTTCTGTGTTTTGTATTTTTCTGGGTGATTACATCTATACACCTGGGCACCCCTCCTTTGTTCTCAGTTTGCTTGGCTTTGTGAGCTCACATGGTGTGGCTGTGTTAGGGACTCAGGCAGTGGAAAGGACCTTGACGTGGTGCCTGAGCTTTTCCCATTTGGCCAGATGCGGTAACTAACCTTTCCAGGTGTGATTTTATCTTAGCTGTGAGCTAGCTGGTGAGTGCTGGGTGTCTCTATGTGTTTTATTATTATTTGTTTGTAATCCCCCTTGTTTCTTGCACCCATTCCGGACTGGGGTTAACTGCCTGTGACTCTGGTGACAGCACAGCTTTTTAGGAGTGCTATTTAGCACCCAGGCCTGGGATGTTGCTGAGCCATTGGATGTGTACCTGGTCCGGTCTTGGAGTGCAGTTTTCTTCCGTGTTTTGTATTTTTCTGGGTGATTACATACACCTGTGCACCCCTCCTTTGTTCTCAGTTTGTTTGGCTTTGCGAGCTTGCATGGTGTGGCTGTGTTAGGGACTCAGGCAGTGGAAAGGACCTTGATGTGGTGCCTGAGCTTTTCCCATTTGGCCACATGCGGTAACTAACCTTTCCAGTTGTGATTTTATCTTAGCTGTGAGCTAGCTGGTGAGTGCTGGGTGTCTCTATGTGTTGTGTGTGTTTGTATATATATATATATATATTTCAAAAGAAGGCATTCTAAGGTATGAAACTTGGGGTATTCTGAGTCTTTTAATGCATCCATTTTACCACCAATCTATGCCAAATTTTGAAAGAAAAAAAAAAGTGGTGATTTATTGACAAAATAGCAATTTAAGAATACATTTACTGAGAATGTTAAGGGTTACTGCCAAATAACACCCCAATAGCAACATCTCCTAAGTACAGTGACACCACCCATGTATAGATGTGTCGGGTTCTCTGGGAGCTAAAATGACTTATTTTTAGGGGGCGCATTCCAGTGCTCCAACTTGGAATTTTCACATTTGTCATTATGCACCCATGTCCTATTTGGGGCATTTCTGAAGCCGGCCAATGTAATTTACCCCATCAAACCATATATTTTTGAAAAGTAGACACCCTAGTCTTTGTCAAACTTTTGAGTAGTCATTTTTTTTGTTATTTTTCACACACATTATACTTTAGGCATGGATTCTCAGTTCCTGTTATGTGTTATTGCCAAAGAACACCCCAATATTTGTTCGGCTTCAAATCTCCTGAGTACAGTGATACCACCTTTGCATAGGCTTGTTGGGTTGTTTGGGGTTTGCAATGCCAAACTTCTGACATGTGTTTGTGATTTTTTCAAATTTAACATATCTTCTTTGACTATCTTTTTTTTGGAGGCCTTTTTACATACCCCAATTTACACCTATGCCCCCCATGTATAGGTTTGCCAGGATTTTGGGAAGGTTCTGTTAAAATGTTATGACTTGTAATTTTAGTTAAAAGTAAGAGTATTTCTTCTGAAAGGCCTATCTTTAGTTTGAGGCCTATCGCATACCCCAGTTTTATTTATTGTCATGAAAGTGTATGTATTTGAAATGTTGACAACCCAAGGTATTGTATATAGTGTGCTTTGATGCCTTTGATGCAACTGTTTTAGCCAAAAAAAATTGAACAAAGTGTATGGTGGTAATTTTTCAGTTTTCATTTTTGCACACACATTGCTTTTTGACTATGATTTAAGAGAATGCAAAGTGCATAGTCATATTATATATATATATATATATATATATATATATATATATATATATATATATATATATATATAATACTGGAAGCGAGCAAAAAACACGTGAGGGGACCTGAGCTATTGATTGGTTGGCCGATTGAATCACTCAGACAGAAGTTGGCGGGAAAGTGCTAAGGAGATTGTATCATATTCTGGAGGAGCCATACTTCAAAAGGCTGCAGAAGTATTGATTCCAAACCCACTGAAGTTTCTCTCACACCCCAAGGAGGAAAGCTGAATGCCATAAGAGGAATCCTCTACTGTGCGGATCATTTACCTCATAGGATTGAGGTTTGTTCCTGTAACTTTGCACTTCACATAGATTTATCGCAAAGTGTGGAATATTCTGTTGCAGCAACCGGACATACCTATGCACTATATTTATGCACTGTGCTATTTGCTTCTATCATATTCGTTCCATGTATTAATCCATATGAATAACGTTTATATCACTATTCTTCTGTGGTTGGTATTCTGATATTCAGTCTTCCACCTTTGATTATATATACCAACTCTGAACAACCAGCGCTAATCTATGTCCAATTTTTGACCTCTTGTTGTAATATATATATATATATATATATATATATATATAAACAGGGTAAAGTCAAGCACCAATTCACCTTCAGGTAAGGGTGCAAGCAGCCTCTGTCTCACCTTGACAGATATTAATATACAAAATAGAAATGGCTGCAGCACACCAAATCAAGTTTATACCATTTTTATTACAAGCAGTGAAATACAGGCGACGTTTCGGGCTTCTGCCCTTTCTCAAGCCATATATATAAATGATGCCCAGCAGCTACTACTACAGATTTTGTGCTACAAAATCCCTGAAATAATCTGGAGCTGAAACTGTAAAAAAGTCTGTTTCATTCCGGGGTTTGCTCTTTTGAACAACAAAAAAGCGTTGTGGGTTGCAATCTGCATTAAGTAAATTGCAACCTTTTTGTACCAGGCCCTTGTCTGCCATATAATTAGGTTTGGCTGCAGCATCTGATCTGCCAGAATAACCCCACCAATATGCCAGTTAGAAGCCTTGATGCACACTGGCTTCATTATGCTCTCAGCTCTGCCACTTACAGAGACCTCCACAGTCCTCTCTGTGTGGATGGTGGTAAAAAGGTATACATCCTTCTTGTCTCTGTACATAACTGCCAACAGTTCCCCTTGGCGCAGAGTTGAGGTCTCCCCCCTTCGTAGCCGGGTGCGTGCAAGTTGTCCTGGGAAACCTGCGCGGTTCTTGAACAAAAGGACACTTGTATAGAAATTATCTAAGTACAAGTGGTACCTTTTGTTCATCAGGGGTAATATCAGGTCTCAGACAATCTTGCCAGTGGTTCCCAAATGTTCTGGGCAACCCATGGGCAGTGCTGCAGAATCTGTTGGCGCTTTATAAATAAAGAATAATAATAATAATCTTTTCCCTCATACAACCGGAGTATTCCCAGTCTCGCTCTCACAGAGCTTATACACCTTTACCCCATACCTGGAGCACTTGGAAGGAATATAGTGCTTGAATCCCAGCCTTCCCTTATACTTCATCAGGGCTTCATACACACATATATTCCTTCCAGGTGTATAAGCCTCTGCAAACCTGGCAGTAAAGTGGGTAATCAGGGGGTGGATTTTATACAGCCTGTCAAATTAGGGATGCTCCCTAGGGGGGTACAGGCTGTTGTCGCGTAAGGGCATGAATTGTATAATCATTTCACACCTCTTCCTTGACATACACTGGGAGAAAATGGGGGTAGATCAGATGGGGCTACTGCTCCAGTAGGAGCGAATGGAGGGTTTCTTTATGCTTCCCATCAGCATAGTCAATGCCCAGAATTTTTTAAATTCTGGCACATCGATGGGGGCCCATTGCTGCTTTGTCAAATATGAGTCAGGCTTTGTAGCATGGAACTGATGGGCATATATATTAGTTTGGGCGACAATGTTCCACAATACATCATCACCCAGAAACACCTCCAGAAACTGTTGGGGGCTAAATCCTGCAACATCCATACTGATGCCAGGATTTGCTGTGAAGGGTGGGATATCTGGCCTCTGGTAATGAGGCGTTACCCACTCTTCAGCGACAATGGCAGCAACACGTCTCCTTTTGGAAGGGGGGTTAGCAGCCACAGATACATCACTATCAGATGTATAGACTGTATCTAATGATAAGTCTGAGCATATGGCAGGGTCAAAATTGGGGTCTGAGTGAGATATAGAGGCGTCTGACTCTGATGCAAGGATGGCATACGCCTCCTCAGCACTATATATTCTCTGTGACATTATTTATTTTATCTGTCGCAGAAAAAAATAATTACTAAAAAAAAAATCAACACTAAATTTTAATTTAAATTAACTAAATGGCTCTGAAAAGAGCCTTTGGGTCTCTCCTAAACACAGATCTCTCTCTCTCAATCCCACAAAAACGCAAGTGAGGAGAGGGAGGGAGATCCACACTGATCAGAGTCAATATTTACAAATATTGACATGATCAGACAAATGGGATATTTTATTATTAAAAAATAACTTATAGAGCAAGCTCAGATTGGATGACCCTAGCCTGCCCCTATGATGAGGCAGGCTAGGGACACCCCCAGAAGCCCCATGATGCACTGGGCATCACCATCTTTGAAGCCTCATGGGGGTGGGGGGCTATATGGGGCTTATAATATAAAAAAAAAATATTAAATTTTTTTAATTATTTAATAGATACTGAGTGCCTCGACCCACCGAGGCACTCAGCACACAAACAGAGCTTTGGAAGCCTGTCTGATCACTTCCGATGCTCTAGTAGAAAAGTGGGAGTGTAGCCAAAGCGCCTAACCTAATGGAGGCTGGGTCTGAGTGAACAATTCAATAATAAAAGAGATTGGATTTATTCAGATAATAACATTAACATTAATAACATTAATGGCTTGGTTATACAGGGCATATACAGCTGATTACCAAAGGTATATGTATATTAACAATGTATTAACCATAAACACATGGATCCATGTACTAAAAAATAGCTTAAAATATCTTAAAATACTATAAAATCAGATATCATTGTTAATACATTGTTAAGATATTTTAAGCTACTTTTTAGTACATGGATCCATGTGTTTATGGTTAATACATTGTTAATATACACATACCTTTGGTAATCAGCTTTATATGCCCTGTATAACCAAGCCATTAATGTTATTATCTTAATGTTAATGTTATTATCTGAATAAATCCAATCTCTTTTATTATTGAAATGTTCACTCAGACCCAGCCTCCGTTAGGTTAGGCACTTTGGCTACACTCCCACTATTCTACTATTGCCGTTTGACAGCTAGGTGTCAATTATCCAAAGCTAAAGGGTCTATCGTCAGCAGGCGCTAAGTGTATACCTCTACACACTTCTGATGCTCTGCTAGACTGTCGGGCTCCACGTGGAGCGAAACCGGAAGTCATCATTCGTGGGGAGTGATCAATCGGGTGCCCGGCAGTCGGGAACAGCATTGCAGGATGCCTTAACATTGAGGCATCGCTGCAATACTGTTAGAGCGGCTGGAAGCGATATTGATCACTTCCAGCGCTCAGATTACCTGAGGACATACAGAGTACGTCCTTGGTCGTCAACGACCGTTTTTTGTAGGACCTACCCTGTACGTTGTTGGTCGTTAAGGGGTTAAATGAAAAGGTTCTAGTCTTTAGAGCTCTGCCCTTTCATACATAACTGCCTCTTGCCCTTTAACGTTCTAAACATACATGACATGATAAATGTATCAAGATATTGCTTCCATAATCTGTTGCTTTTGTCAGGACCAAGAAGAGGACTGTTCCCTAATGAATGCTGGATTTTCTATAAATGTAACTTATATGGTCAATAACTAAAAACTGACAAATTGTGAACCGTCTTATATTGTCGTTTATTTTGTTTTGTCTTTCTTTGTTTGTGTTTGTTATGTATTACAAGGTGACTTGTATCCTCTTTCAATGATTGTACTTATTTTATTCTTTTACCTGAAAAATCAATAAAAATATTGTTAAAAAAACCAACAAAAAACAGATTCTAGTCAGCAGTGGGCTTAAAAAATGTTAGCAACAACTTCTGTCTTGTGTTTTCTACCCCTCTTATAGAGAAAAATAAAAACAAAAAATGTTATATTAAAATTTTTGCTTACCCAAAAAAGTGAGAATAGCTTTAACTACACACATTTGTCTCTTGTCGTGGGCTCACCAGATGTTTCCAGCTAGCTCCCAGTAGCGCACTGCTGCTCTGGAGATGACTTTAACTATGTTTTAATCCATTTGTAGGAGTTAAACATACAGTTATATATAATAAAATGCTCTCACATATTGGAAATATTCTTTTTGCACTTTTATATCCCTTTAAAAGTAATTGAAGCTAAGTTTCCTGGTCCAGAAACTAGAAAACACTGAATCCTAGGTTTAAATGTTTTTTTGTCTTTATATTTTCCTCCACATCCAAGTTAATATGAATAGTGATTGATTATGAACAGTGCATATCAATAACTGTGCTTTAATATTATATTTCTAAGCCACTATAAGAGATTATACAGAAATCATCAAAAGTTAATATATTGTTATTATACTGTTTTGAAATTTCTGTATAATCTACTATATTGGCATATAAATAATATAAAGGGGCTACATAATATAAATCAAAGATTTGTGATGGCCAAATTGCATTACTTTTTCATTAAAGGGATACTAAACACAATTTTTTTCAGCTACCCAGGGTGCTAGGCCGGCTGCTAAGCTAACATTCCTGCTTTTTCAAATAAAGATACCAAGCGAGCGAAGAAAATTTGATATTAGGAGTAAATTAGAAAGTTTCTTAAAACTGCATGCTGTATCTGAATCATGAAAGAAATAATTTGGGTTTAGTATCCCTTTAATGATAGCAGGCATGTCTGTGCTTAACCTTACTTCAGCCCCTGAGTCTTTAAACAATTGACAGACAGGCAGAGTGATTCTGAGTCTGTTGAGAATGATTCCTGACCGCACTCTCTGACTTGCAAGTGCACTGAGTGATACATAGTATGCACAATGCAACAGCGGTGACAAAGGATTTGCCGCTTGGCACATCAACCACTTTCTAACTCCCGCACTGCATGCCTAATGCATACGTTCCATAACTCCCTTCATAGCGCACTTTATTCCCTGATGGCAGCCGCCATTAAAAAAAAGTCCCTGCACTGCCCCGGGTATAAGAATATGGTGGCACCCACTGGCCTCACTTACCATTTTGTCTGATCCTGGGAACTTTTAGGAACTGGATCGTATGAAATGTTGCGAACCATCTGAATATCCCCCATGAATAAAACCATATTCACCAGTCTCAAAGATTCAATTTCCGCGACTGACATTTCACACAAGAGCATGCTGATAACAAGCTGATGGACCCTACATGGGAGTAATTTCTTTTATATATATATATATATATATATATATATATATATATATATATTAGCTCTTCCTATTTCACACTTCCGAACATTCTCCAGTTTCCAAGACAGGAAGGTGAAAGGGACATGTGAGCAACAGTGCCGTTTGGTGGGCATGTCTGCCACAGGAGGGGATGGGGGTTTACTATGGGCAGAGCTAAAGGTATATGGGAAGGGTTTGGGCATATAGTGGGTGGAGTCAGAGCAGTCCCTAGAAACAGGGATATTTACTCTAATGGGGAAAGCTGTGGGACAGTGGGAGGGACATACTTAGAGCACCCTATTTTTATAACAATTCATTTAAAGGGATATGAAACTTAATTTTTTTTATGATTCAAATAGAGCATACACTTTTAAACAGCTTTCCAATTTACTTGTATTATCCGTTTTGCTACATTATCTTGTTATCCTTTATTAAAGGAGCAGCAATGTACTACTGGGAGCTAGCTGAACACGTTGGTAAGACAATGACTAGAGCCATATATGTTGTGCAGCCACCAATCAGCAGTTGACTCCCAGGTCCTGAGCCTACGTAGGTATTGTTTTCAACAACGAATACCAAGAGAACCCTGCAAATTAGATAATATAAGTAATCTGGAAAGTTATTTTAAATTGTATGTAGTATCTGAATCATAAAAGAAAAATTTGGGGTTTCATGTCCCTTTAACGCAGGATAGCCTCAGTCCCGCTGGTACCTATACTTTAGTTTGTAACACTAACTATTGCTAACTGTCTGAATCCCATCACTGGTCCTTGTCCATAGTGTTGTGGTTACAGCAACACTACAGCTGCAAGCCTACAACCATGATGCATTCAAGATGCTGTGATAGAGTTAAAGGGACAGACTAGCCAAAATTAAACTTTTATGATTCAGATAGGGCATGCAATGTTAAACAACTTTCCAATTGACTTTTATCATTGACTTTGCTTTGTTTCCTTGGAGGTATTTTTGAAAAGCTAAACCTAGGTAGGCTCAAACTACCTAGGTTTAGCTTTTCAAAAATACCGCTTCTTAGCTCAGAGCATTTTGAAAGTTTTTCACAGTTAGATAGTACTAGTTCATGTGTGTCATATAGATAACATTGTGCTCACTACCGTGGAGTTATTTAGGAGTCTGCAATGATTGGCTAAACTGCATATCTGTCAAAACCACTGAGATAAGGGGGCAGTCTGCAGAGGCTTAGATACAAGGTAATCACAGAGGTAAAACATATATTAATATAACAGTGCTGGTTATGCAAAACTGGGGAATGGGTAATAAAGGGATTATCTATCTTTTTAAACAATTCTGGTGTAGACTGTCCCTTTAAAGGGACATTCCGGTGAAAATTTAAATGCACATAGACGAATTACATCTTTGAATAGAAACATATTTCCAATATACATGTATTTGCAAAAATGCTTCTATTAAAAGTTATAACTGTTTTAGTGTTAACATTTTTCTATGCACGTGCATGTGAAGCATAACTTGATATTCTCAGTGCACCAGCATTTTAAGTGCTGCAGCAGCTCAGAGTGCCAGTGGGGCTTGTATCATGTCAGCAATTAACAAATTGAGTCATTACAAGATAGTACAAGTACCTTAGGCTCTCTGAGCAAGTATTTAAAATGATGGTGCACAGTGCATACTTAGATACACATTTGAAACATGTATATTACAAAAATGCTTCTATTCAAATCGGAAATGTATCCATGTGTATTCCAATTTTGGCTGGAATGTCCCTTTAATGTTGCTGCAGCAATGTTGTCATGGTAAAGTTAAACCACAAAGTGCTTGTAACAATTTGGAGATGGCTACTAGATTAAGATCAGTGTATCAGAATTATCACCCTTTTATAGCTACATTTCTGAGGTTAAATCCCCATTAAGTGTTCTTGTTTAGCAGGAAACCCCAACATTTTCATTCATAATTTGGATAGAACATACAATTTTAACCAACTTTCCAATTTAGTTCTATTATCACATTTGCTTCATTGTCTTGTTATCCTTTGCTGGTGGAACAGAATTGCACTACTGGCAGCTAGCTGAACACATCTAGTTCGCCAATCAGCAGCTAGCTCCCACTAGTGCAGGATATATGCACATTCTTTTTCAAAAAGGTATTCCATGAGAACAAAGCACATATAAATGCTTTTTTAACTTGAGTCAGGTAGGATTTTCAGTGATCTTTTGTAGGCTAGATTATGAATTGCTAACAAAGAATGCATGTCCATTGATATCAAGTGCAAAGTACGACGCAGGTAGTTTCAAACACACACTATAAATACATAAACTACATGTAATTGCAGTTTTTATTAATCACCCCTCTGCTCAACGCACAGCTCACACTACATTAGTTGTTTACTCGGTGACCTGTCCTGTGTACTAGTACTGACCCTCCTAGCTGCTTACTCCGCCCTTATCCCTCCTATTAGCTCCCACCCTGATGCAACTACGTCGCTGCGGCATGAAGTCACCAACACGGAAACTGCTGGTGTCACCAATACCACCAATAACACAATTACCCCTGGTGCGGCCGTTGCCCCCAGGGCAGCAGCTGCTCTCGTTTACTCACCGCCGGTTGCTATGATGGGTTCTTCGGTTTGCTCTAGCCCGGGCCAGGCCTAACTACTCTGCAGACAGCAGGTGATTATTCAAGGTCCGGAGATCCGGCCACATCACACATTGTATTGCTTCCTGCACCTATAGTTCCTTTAGTAAATATATTCTGTGTAAAATCCGAATTTAGATTTCTAAATCATTTTCTGGATTTTACCTACAACCCGTTTAGTGTGTGGCATTGCATGCCTAATATTATTTATATTTAGATGCCTGCTTGCACTGTGATCCATGTGATTGTTGTAAATGGGGGGACGTTGTGCTTTCAAAATAGTTTAACCATTGACCAAGCCTTCTGCATTTAAGGGCTTTACGTTTGTGCTACTAGTACAACTGCACCCGGAGCATCGCTTGAATTAGTATTATGTTCTGTTTTGTGTGAATAAAACTTGTTTGTTATGGGGGGCTGCAAAGTTACCAGGTATAGTAGGGTAACGGTCAGACTCACTCACCTCCTGTAAAGACAATAACTAATGTGTGTGTGTGTGTATATATATATATATATATATATATATATATATATATATATATATATATATATATAAACACTTATAAATAGAACCTTTCAGTTGCATATTCAAAATGTTTTAAGTTTAATTTCTCTTACATTTTATATCTGTTATCCAATTTGTTTCATTCTCCTGGTATGCTTTGCTGAAACACATACTTAGGTAGGCTCAGGAGCATTAATGCACTGTTGGAACTAGCTGCTAATTGGTGGCTGTACATATGTCACTTGTCATTGGCTCACCCAATGTGCTCAGAAAGCTCCACGTTGTACATTGCTGCTTCTTTAGCAAAGGATACCAAGAAATACGAAAAAGGTTTTAGTCTGCTGGAGCTGGACATTCCAATTGACCTATTGTACTTTACAATATACAGTGTGTTAAAAGAAAACGTTGCTAAACACTCTGATTAGCATCTCTTTCACACCCCTAAATGTTGATGTCAGACTAATTTGCTGATGATGTAAGTAAGTAGAGCATGCATCAGAAACTACCCAGTATATAAGATCAGCACTGTGTTATTGCACAAGAGACCAAAAAAGGCTAAAGACTGCTGCTGGTCCCGATCAGGCATGGCAGGTGATTGGTAGGGCTGTGCAACTTCCATTGCTTATTGGCTTAAAGGTCTTGTTTGTTCAGGACTAGCAGCAGTATGTGGATCCTGAGCTGGACTCTGATTTTGCAGGGATTAACCCTTTCGTGACAGGGTTAAAGTGCCTACATCGGAGCAACTGTTCCGATGTAGACAAATTGAAACTACGCGATCGTGCACACGATCGCGAGATTTCAATTATTGGATCGCATCTGGGGGGCGTCCCTACAATCCTAGGAACGCCCTCCAGACCGCGATTAAATCCTTGAAGCACAGAAGGCTTCAGGACAGCCGTTAGTTATGACTTTCTATTCCGTCATAACGGCTTTAAAGCCCAGTCTAATTATGACGGAATAGAACGGCATAACGGCTTTAAAAGGTTAAACACATAGACTTGCAGGTTTGGTAGTGCTTAAATTACTTGTTCTAACAAAGCTGGAGCAGATAGTTTTTTGCACTACCGTGTTCTTTCAAATGGAGAGAATTTTTTTTTAAACATTCATGATTAAGATAGTGCAAACAATTTTATACAACTTTCACATTTACTTCATTTTCTTTTTATCCTTTGTTGAAGGAGCTATAACAGATCGGTGAGCCAATGAGAGTAGGCATACATGTGCACTCACCAATCACAATCTAGGCCCTAGCAGCACATTGCTATTCCTGAGCCTAGCTTGGGTGCACTCTTCAACAAAGGATACCAAGCAAACTAAGTAAAAATTTGATCATCGGAATTAATTGTGTAGTTGTTTACCTTGTCTAAATCATGAGTTTAATTTTGACTTCCCTTTAAGCCTGTCATATTTTATAGTGGAGTTTATAAATTTCACATAATATAAATGGATATAAAACAATCTGTTTCGTTGTTATAAGAAAACACTAAGCAGTTGGTTATTCTTAAAGATATAGTAAACCCAATTTCTTTCTTTCATGATTCGGATAGTGCATGTAATTTTATGCAACTTTCTAATTAACTCCTATTATCAGTTTATATTTGTTCTCTTGCTATCTTTATTTGAAAAGGCAGGAATGAAAGCTTTGGAGCCGGCCTATTTTTTGTTCAGTACCCTGGATAGGGCTTGCTGATTGGTGCCTGCATTTAGCCTTCCAATCAGCAAGCGCAACCCAGGTTCTCAACCTAAAATGGGCCAGGTCCAAAGCTTTTATTCCTGCTTTTTCAAATAAAGATAGTAAGAGAGCAAAGAAAAATGTATAATAGAAGTAAATTAGAAAGCTGCTTAAAATTGCATCCTCTATCCGAATAATGAAAGAAAAAAAATTGGGTTTAATATCCCTCTAAAAGAAATGATAGCAATATGTATTATTAATAGTATTAGTAATAATATTATTTTTCTTTCCTTTTTTTGTTAACTTTCTGCACAGTCCATTACTTCCTGTCACAGCCCCACAAGAGGGATGGGGTATTTACAGGTTGACAAAAGAAGCCGTTTTGCCTTTGAAGTGGTTTCAAATAGACACAAGCACTAGCTCTAGTCAGTTTCTTGCCCATGGTCAGTAGATGACTTTTGTTGCAATATCATGGGACAGAAGAACTTCATTTTTATAATGGTAGCTCCCTGATCTCACTAAAGGCAGTGGCTACACTGAGAATTTCTAATTGTTCTTGTAAGTTGTTTGCTGTTTTTAAGCTGTTGTGTTTATATTTTTTTTTTTTTTTTTTTTTTTTTTTTTTATGGTTGTTTGTTTTATGGTGCTATATCTGTTGCCTTTCTATAGGATAACTTTGTCAAGTCTAAAGATTTTTAAAAACTAATTAACATCTTGTTTGCTGTAATTGTTTTTCAATATCCAAACTCAAACTACCACGTGCCACATTAGTAGCAAACAATCTGGACTTGAGTCTGCTGCTGAAAAGGTCAGCTATAGTGTTAGTATGAAGTGCATGGTTTTTCAGTTCTTATTTGTTACAAGTAGGTTAGGGTTTTCCATGAGCCACAATTGTCAGAACTAAATTATATGAAAAAGGGGCAAAATAAAGTATAATACAAAGTTGTTGTACTATGCATAGCTCAAATCTCAAGGCCTTTACTGTCTTTTTAGCAAAATATCACTCATTGTTGGGTGCAGGTTTTGATAAGCAACAAAGAGTATAGGATGATCGATCATAAACTCATTGGCATGGAGAGAAATCATGCAAAATCTTGTTTATTGTTTTTTATTTTATTTTTCTAGTATAATTGTAATATGCATATTTCTTTCACATCCAGAAACCTGCGTAGTGAGAGAAACCACTATTAAAGGGACACTAAACCCAATTTTTTTTTTTTTATCTGCAATCGCAATATCAACATATTCTCTATTATTTTGTAACTTACATTGCGTTCCAAAGAAGTACCATACATTCGCAATCCCATTTTGAAAAACAAAATATTTCCAAACCCATCACCGGCTATGATTTCCCATCCTCCAATTAAAACTGATAACCCAAGTTATGATAATGGAGGAGTTTGCCGCTATGCGCATGTGCGAACTGCTCAATCGTCATACTCTACTTCAGTCACATCAATACAGCAGACGGGCTATATCGATGTTAGACAGAGCTGATGACTACACTGCATAGAACAGGTAAGAGCACTGCGCTGCGAGAATCTCCCTGAAAATAACGAACATAAGTTCAATCATTATTGAAATTAACATAACATAGGAGGATATGCGTAAATGTATGGATCGCATTACGCATGCGTATGGTGACGTTATAGTAAATTAATTATGTGCTAGAAATCACCATTGGATTGGAAATGGATTTCTATAATGCATGCCCCATTTTAGAGGGTTGTCTTGAACAACGTCATAGCCGAAAATTATAAATTAATATTATAATGCTTAGAAACATTGTTTGAGTTTAAAAGTAGGTACTTTATAATATATTCATCTTTGTTTCTTTAAAGTTGTGTTCCCGGTGTACACTAAAAAACAACGTTTTGGAATCCTTGAAGCTAAAATTTTTTTTTTTTCTTTTCTTAAACTCTCGGAGGAACCTTCGCAGTACTTACAAGACGGTTTAGGTCATGTTACTAGATCAGGGAGCTTAAAAGAATCGGGTCTTAATGGGCCATTATAGTAAAAAAAAATGTAGTTTTGTTAGAGCATGTAAATTTATCACTATTGACCCTACAAATCTATGTTTTTAACCCTACAAAGTGTTAAACACATAGAGTTTCAGGAACGATACTGATTAAATTACACACTCGTCTTTTTTCTCTCACTATAACGGCACTTAAACTACCCTAAAGGTAAATTATTTTAAAAATAAAGCGTCTACATTTATTTTCATGAATACAAGTGCTCCTCATTTCATTATTTATTACAAATATTGTTGGAGTCACTGAAGTTTACCATCACTTTATCAGCCAGTGAGCTTCTATACCATGCACCATTATTGCACAAACATACAGTTCCTGTATGTTTCCAAATAAACCGTTTTTTTCCTTTTTCATAGAGAATAGTATTTTAGTCTTCTTTCTTATGCATGATTGTTTAATGTTGTTAAAAAAAATCACTGAAACATGATATTACGGATGTAGACTTTACGTCCTTGACCCATCGGTGATACAATGGCAATAAGCTTGTCAAACAAGCTGAACAAGCTAGATAAAAGTGTAAGCTCAGAGCCATTAGTTACATCTTAGCTTTCCTGTTGTTGACTTCTTGCTCAATGAACATTAGGAAGCAGAACTGATATTTCTAAAGGTTACTTAACTTTATTTCTGGAAAAATAAACTTTAAAGGGACGTGGTCATGAGTGTATTTAAATTTTGAATAAAACATTTTTACATTATACTTGTATTACTAAACATGATTATAGTAAAAACTAACACCGTTTCTGTGAGAGCTTTCACTCTATACGGGGCACACTGAGCATATAGACATCTCACTGCTAGCTCACTGAGTGGCATTTCATTGTATAGGCAGTGTGTATCTGTGCAGGGGGAAAACTGTCAATGAAACCGGAATATATTTTAGTAAAAGCATTTTTGCTAATATAAGTGTATTTAAAAAATGTAATGTATTTGACTACCATGCCACTTTTAACACAGTTTGAAGACAAATTATGATTATGCACAAGTTAATTTATTTATCTTCCTTTCATGTATAGTAGGCTATATATTTTTCATACTTTTATTTTAAATGTGATTTGCATCCTAAAGTCTGTTAATAGCACTTGTTAATACACTTTACAAGGTACTTGGGGATATTTTTGTTCTCTGATGCCCACAGACTCATTTCTAAGCTATTTATTTATTATTATTTATATATTTATTCAGATACAATTTGTCTATTTAAATGAAAAGGGGGGATATCTGCTGAACTCTTAAATAGCCAGTATTGTGATTAAAAGTAAACAGTTAAATTAGAAATATTCAGTGTAATTATAGAATTTTATTATGGCATTAAAGGGGAAAAAAAATAAAGCATTATTAAAGGGACACTGAACCCAAATTTTTTCTTTCATGATTCAGATAGAGCATCCAATTTTAAGCAACTTTTTAAATTTACTCCTATTATCAAATTTTCTTCTTTCTCTTGGTATCTTTATTTGAAAAGCAAGAATGTAAGTTTATATGCCGGCTTATTTTTGGTGAACAACCTTGGTTGTTCTTGCTGATTGGTGGTTAAATTCACCCACCAATAGACACATGCTGTCCATGGTCTGAACAAAAAATGACTGGCTCCTTAGCTTAGATACCTTCTTTTTCAAATAAAGATAGCAAGAGAACGAAGAAATATTGATAATAGGAGTAAATTAGAAAGTTGCTTAAAATTGCATGCTCCATATGAATCGTGAAAGAAAAAAATTGGGTTCAGTGTCCCTTTAAAATGCTCCCATGTGCTGGAGCATGTTATTATTGCTCTACTGTGAGCCTCTATGTTTTAACCCCTGCAAAGGGTGTCAATACATTTCCACCTTTTGAGCTAGTGGTTGGTAACAAAGCAAATAGGCTGCTCCTTTTTAAACACAGTTAGAGGCATCCATTAGTGCTATTAACCCTTTAAGGACACAGCTTTCAGTTTGCTCAATTGTTTTATGACGGAAAAATTCCGTCATATGTCCTTAAGAGGTTAAATAAGATTCTATATGGCATTGTTTTGTCTTGTTTGTTACAAGAGTAAATAAAACTCAAAATAATCATGTCTATATAGTTGTAGTAATGCTGCATTAATACAAACAGAGAGTATTTGGTGTATTAATTGCTCACAAAACAGCATAGATAACGCTGAAATGAAATGGATTTAATGATTCAGATAGAATATAAAATTAAAATAGTAAAAAGTTTACTTACTATTCTCAGATTTGCTTTGATCTCATGGTATTCTTTGTTGAGAAGCATACCTAGGTACCGTGAATGTCTAGCACTATAGGGCAGCAGTTTGTAGAAACACTGTTGCCATCCTGTATTCTTGTTAATGTATAACATTCTTGTAGAACTGCTACTATTTAGTGTTCTAGAAACTTACATGCTCCTGAGCCTGCCAACCAGTTTTTTAAACAAATGATACCAAGAGAGCGAAGTACATTTCATAATAGAAATACATTTTTTTATTTTACTGTCTGCATGAATCATGAAAGTAATATATTTTACTTGTCATTTAATACATATTTAGCATATTAAATATATTTGTTTTGTTTCAGCAGTCCAGAAGGAATACATAAAGTACAAAAAGAAGACCCTGAGATTCTCCATCTGGGAGCCATGGATCTGAAATTCAATAATTCCCGGAAATATATTTCCATCAGTATTCCTTCTAAATCAGACACCATGTCACCACATATTAAGTCTGTAGATGATATCCGCGTGCTTGGTATTAATCTGAGCCAATTTCAAAAGCATACTCAGTTTTTTATTTGTGTTTGTGGAGTTTTTGTTTTTTATTTAATTTATGGATACTTACAGGTGAGCCATTTGTATATTAAATAGCATTGTTTCACTAAAATATTTATTATCCTGTTACAATTTAGATTTGACTGATTATGTGCATGATTTCTCAAGTTACATTTTACTTTAGATTTTTCATATTATGTATAATGTAATTTACTGGCAACATTTTAACTTGATTATTATCAAATGCTAGTTAACCTTAAAGGGACAGTCTAGTCAATAAACAAAACAAATTTTTTTTTCATGATTTACATAGGGCATGCAATTTTAAACAACTTTCAACTTTACTTTTATCATCAATTTTGCTTTGTTCTCTTGGTATTCTTAGTTGAAAGCTAAACCTAGGTAGGCTCATATGCTAATGTCTTAGACCTTGAAGGCTGCCTCTTATCTGGATGTATTTTGACATGTTTTCACAACTAGAGGGCATTTGTTCATGTGTGCCATATAGATAACATTGTGCTCATGCCTAGGGAGTTACCTAGGAGGTCAGCACTGATTGGCTAAAATGCAAGTCTGTCAAAATAACTAAAATAAGGGGCAGCCTGCAGAGGCATAGATACAATGTAATCACAGAGGTAAAAAAATTGTATTAATATAACTGTGTTGGTTATGCAAAACTGGAGAATGGGTAATAAAGGGATTATCTATCTTTTTAAACAATACAAATTCTGGTGTAGACTGTCCCTTTAACATGAGCTAAACATACAATGTAGGCTGTTTTAACTTCACATTTTTATTGTTTGTTAATAAGCAAACATTTTTTCTTCATATTAAACTAGTCTGTTTTTACAGTGAAAATTTGAGTGACTTTGATGTGTAAACTGTGTCTATTAAAGGAACATAATTCAACAGTTATGCTACAGTACAGTACTCTGCCTCTGTGTTTAACCCTGAAAATAGTTTAAACATGTAAAGATCACTCTGTGGAGTCAATGCATTGGATGTGACTGAGCCAATCAGCAGCGGCATATTTATATACCATTATTTTAATCATATCTTATAATTTACTATAACATTTTTTATAAAATATGAGGGGGAAAAAAGGAAAAAAAACACACTTTTTCTAACTTTGACCCCCAAAATCTTTTACACATCTCAACCAACAAAAAACATCCATGCTAAATATTTTCTAAATTTTGTCCTGAGTTTAGAAATACCCAATGTTTACATGTTCTTTGCATTTTTTGCACATTATAAGGCAATAAATACAAGTAGCACTTTACTATTTCCAAACCAATTTTTTTCAAAATTGGCGCTAGTTACATTCTGACACTGATAACTTTCAGGAATCCCTGAATATCCCTTGACATGTATATATATTTTTTTTAGAAGACATCCCAAAGTATTGATCTAGGCCCATTTTGGTATATTTCATGCCACCATTTCACTGCCAAATGCGATCAAATAAAAAAAAAAAAAACGTTAATTTTTTCACAGTTTTAGGTTTCTCACTGAAATTATTTACAAACAGCTTGTGCAATTATGGCACACATGGTTGTAAATGCTTCTCTGGGATCCCCTTTGTTCATAAATAGCAGACATATATGGCTTTGGCGTTGCTTTTTGGTAATTAGAAGGCCGCTAAATGCAGCTGTGCATCACACGTGTATTATGGCTAGCAGTGAAGGGGTTAATTAGGTAACTTGTAGTGAGCTTGCAGGGTTAATTTTAGTTGTAGTGTAGTAGCCAACCCCAAGTATTGATCTAGGCCCATTTTGGTATATTTCATGCCACCATTTCACCGCCAAATGCGATCAAATGAAAAAAAAAGTTAATTTTTTCACAATTTTAGGTTTCTCACTGAAATTATTTACAAACAGCTTGTGCAATTATGGCACAAATGGTTGTAAATGCTTCTCTGGGATCCCCTTTGTTCAGAAATAGCAGATATATATGGCTTTGGCGTTGCTTTTTGGTAATTAGAAGGCAACTAAATGCAGCTGCGTATCATACGTGTATTATGGCTAGCAGTGAAGGGATTAATTAGGGAGCTTGCAGGGTTAATTTTAGCTTTAGTGTAGAGATCACATCAAACCCCCTGATCCCTCACAAACAGCTCTCTTCCCTCCCCCACCCCACAACTGTCCCCAGCATCTTAAGTACTGACAGAAAGTCTGCCAGTACTAAAATAAATTTTTTAGCATATTTACGTATGCTTCTGTGTAGGATTCCCCCCCCCTTCAAACAGCTCTCTAACCCTGTCTGCCAGTACCCAGTTTACAAAAAAGGATTTTATTTTTATTTAGATCCTTTAGACACTTTATAATTTTATTTAACACCCCCACTCTCTCCCACTTTGCTGCCATACATTTTCCGCAGCATAGTGGTTCCCACCTGCTCCCTCCCTGTGCCACAGAGTGTCTCTCTCTCCACTGGAGTTGTAAAAAAGGTTATCGCAAGATGCCTTGATATCGAGGCATTACTGCAATAACCGGAAAGCGTCTGGAAGCGATCAGGATCGCTTTCCCAGACCGACGACGTACAGGGTACGTCCTCGGTCGTTAAGGGTATTTTTTTTTTAGAGGACGTACCCTGCACGTTGTCAGTCATTAAGGGGTTAAAGTTAAAACGCTAAACATTTTATAACAATTAATATACTATTCAGGTTTTTTGTTTTGTCATTTTGTGTAGAGAATGAGAGTTGCCACAAACCTCCAGTGTGCAGTATGATCTACAGTATATGTGAAGCTGATTTATTTTCAGTGTGCTAAATTAGGCCCGTCATGAAAGGGTTAATGGAAGTAAATTGGACAGTTGTTTACAATTGCCTGCTCTATCTGAATCATGAAAGTTTAATTTTGTCTTGAATGTCTCTTAATGTCCTACGATGTTTGGATACCTGCATGTTGGGGACCCAAACAGGCTGTAGTATTGATTCGTTCTGCTAAATTCTGCAGCACTGATTGAAGTGTGTGTGTGTGTTTTTTTTTTCTAATTTTACTTAGTGAAAATTGTTTCTGGAGGTGCATGTTTAATGTCATTATTGCTATTCAATTTAGAACTTTTTGAATTTTGTTTTAGTGCTTTTCTTTCTCTCTTTAAGTATGTATTATGTTGCATCATGAGTACAGATCCGCATATATCTAAAATGCTATCTACACTTATTTTATAGGAACTCATATTTTCAGTGGAGGGTTTCAAGCCTTTTGGCTGGTACTTAACCTTAGTGCAATTTGCATTTTACTCTATATTTGGCTTGGTAGAACTGCAGCTGACGCAGGATAAGCAAAGACGGTAAGTTCTTTATAAGCTTTGATGTACTTATCAAAAATGTTTGTATAGACATTACCACATTAAAGGGACACCGAACACAATTTATTTTCTTTTGTGATACAGATAGAGCATGCAATTTTAAGCAACTTTCTAATTTACTCCTATTATCAAATTTTCTTCATTCTCTTGGTATCTTTATTTGAAATGCAAGAATGTAAGTTTAGATGCCGGCCCATTTTTGGTGAACAACCTGGGTGGTTCTTGCTGATTGGTGGATAAATTCAGCCACCAATAAACGAGCGCTGTCCAGGGTCTGAACCAGAAAATAGCTTAGATGCTTCTTTTTCAAATAAAGATAGCAAGAGAACGAAGAAAAATGGATAATAGGAGTAAATTAGAAAGTTGCTTAAAATTGCAAGAAAGAAAAAAATTGGGTTCATTGTCCTTTTAATGTCAATTATTTGTGCATTTTTAAGATATAATTATTATTTATTTGTAGAGTACCAACCGATTCCGCAGCACTGTGTTTTTAAACAGGTTTATTTGCAGCCTGCTTGCAAACTTTGGGATATTATCACCAAGATGTTTAAAGGGTTACGAAACATTTTTTTTTTCTTTCATGATATAGAAAGAGGTTACTACTCTCCAATTTACTTATATTATCAAGTTTGCTTTATTTGTTGAAGGAGCAGCAGTGCACTTACTATGAGCTAGCTGAACATCAGGTAAGCCAAAGACGAGGCATATATGTGCGGCTACCAATCAGCAGCTAGGTCCCAGGACTGTATTACTGCTCCTGAGCCTACTTGGGTATGATTTTCGATAAAGAGTACCACGAGAATGAAGCAGATTAGATAATAGAAGTAAATGATTTACAATTGTGTGCTCCATCTGAATCATGGAAGTTTAATTCTGACTTTAGTGTCTTTTTAATGAACACTGGATAGATGTATATTGTGTTACATAGAAAAAATATTTCTCATTTAGTTGTGTTGCTGTTTGGTTAGTTATACTAGTAACTGCAGGGCCTTATTTCAGCAACATTGTTCTAGGCTTCTAGCATTTGTTCATGGGATAGATCCCAACTTTTAAAATATTTTTTGTGTAAAAAAATTCTAAAACTTTGTCTTTGTACATCTGGAGTGTACAGAGTTAAAGGTCCATTAAATACAGTTGAACAAATGTATAGTAAAAAGACCATGTAATAATTTCAGAGTTACTTTGTTTTCCCCACCACCTGTATCATGTGGTTACCATCTGCCAATCAAAACTGCATATGTACTGCAAACTCTTGCACACGCTCAAAGTGTGCATATTTAAAGGTTGTGCACATTTTAGTAATGAAAATGAATTGGAAAGTTGTATGCTCTACCCTCTACATCATGATAGTTTTATTTTGACTCTAGCGTCCCTTTAAATTACAGGAAAAAGAAGGTGGGTGCTAAATCAATAATTGAATTGATTATTTTGCAAGTTGTGTTTTTTTGTTTGTTTTTTTAACTGAATGTAATTAAATATTTTATGGGGAATTAAAAAAAGTGTTATTCACAATTTTAATGAAGCAAGGGAATTGTTTGTTCAAGATCTGTTAGAGTGACAGACAAAAAAAGTCCAGTTGATAAGTATGTGTCATAAAAAAACATCCACAATTTAGTTTTTTAGAGATAAAGATTTTAAATTTTTTTTTAAGAAATATGTGCAAGCTCATGCACTTCAAACAGAAGGGTGCCACAATCGTGCCTTAAACTTCCAAAATGATTCCAGTACTAACATCAAAAAGGTCAAATGCGCTTACAATAAAGCGCCTGTGTGCTGGGATTTTAGGAAGAAGCCAACCTCCAAGTGTAGCTTGTAACTAAGTCAGCTTGTGAGAAATTCTCTTTGCACAATATTTAGTGGTCAGTTTATCAAGTTGCGGTAGATAGGGAATTCAGCATTGCACACAAGCACTTTTTTGCGCTCGCGTGCAATCCTGCACACAGCCAATCACACGTGGGCAGGAGCTGTATCTCCCGAGGAGACAGCTTCAATCTCGCGAGACCGAGGAGATTGAAATTCGCCACCTAAGAGGTGGTGAAAGGTTAGGGAAGCAGCTGCTTGTTAAATACAGACTGCAGGTTCTCTTGTGAGAACCTGCAGCCAAAGTGGGGCGAAGTGTTTGATAAATCGATGCCATAGCATCTTGCAATCAACTATATTAAGAAACTAAATCTAAAAGTATTTTTTTTTTAAAAATAGCAAAAGAACAAGAGGTTATGTATGTCATGTTGAAGGATAGTAGGATTAGGAGTAATTTAGATTGATTAAAAAAATAAACTGCCATTTGAGGTGGTTTCGACAGAGAGCAATGGAAAGCTACATCATGGTCCATGGGTCTTAAAGGGACAGTCAACATCAAAATTGTTATTGTTTAAAAAGATAGACAACTCCTTTACTGCCCATTCCCCAGCTTTGCACATCCAACATTGTTATATTAATATACTTTATAACATTTAAATCTCTAAATGTCTGCCTGTTTCTAAGCCACTACAGTCAGCCTCTTATCACATGCTTTTTTATTTGCTTTTCACAACAGGAGACTGCTAGTGCATGTGAGCCATATAGATATTATTGTGCTCAAGCCCGTAATGTTATTTAAGAGTCGGCACAACACTAATTGGCTAAAATGCAAGTAAATAGATAATAAAGTCATGTGATCAGGGGTAAGAAGAGGCTTAGATACAAGATAATCACAGAGGTAAAATGTCAATTAATATAACCATGTTGGCTGTGCAAAACTGGGGAATGGGTAATAAAAGGATTACCTGTCTTTTTAAACAATAACAATTTTGGATTTGACTGTCCCTTTAAGACATGTTTTTTTTTTTTTTAAATAATATTTTTTTATTGAGGTTTAGAAAACATAGGCATAAACATTATTTGCCTCCAAAGATCATAGACAAAGTCACAAACATAATACAATAATCAATGGTATAACTGTCATGGGTAAATATATATACAGACATAATATTACTTGACAGTGACGCCACAGTATATGGCTAGAAAACATAAGGCAAATGATACAGAACCTTAATTTGTAACATATATATATAGTAGTATAAATATGTATATCTCCCATATTGAGAAGAAGCCACTTTTGGACTTCTACCAACATTAAAATCACTTATAGGGAGAAGTATAGATTAAGTTACTCCAGTCCCTTTCGGACCATAGGAATTTTGCAGTTTAAATAGTGGGGGACCACATAAATATTTGGACCCTAACAATTATTTAGGAGAGTGATGAACACATTCACGTAGACAACAAAGGAGAAAAAGAATAAAATAAAATACTAAAGGTAAAGGGAACAAGGTCCCAACTTGTAGAGGGGAACCCAGAAAGATCAAACCTCATAGGACCCGTTGTCAACCCATATGAGGCTAGTGATGTGGCATGGATAAACAATGTGAGCAGTAGTGACAGCTGAGTCGTACTTTCAGAAAGGTAAGGTCAATGAGGCGAGTTATACATTGGGGGAGGTGACTAGTTATTATCTACTAACGTAGCGTATAGCTCAAGATATGGTAGAGCAGGCTACCCAATCGTTTTTCTATTACAAGGAAATTTCAGACAGACTTGTAGGAGAGAAATTTAGTATAGACAATTTCCTGATGCGTTGGGTCTAACTTGTCATACTACATCTCAGGTTGGATAGCTCTCCTCTCTCTTCCCAATAAGGCAACAATGAGTAAGCTCTCCTCACCTCTATAATTAAAACTAATATAATGAGCTGCATTGACTTGGCCACTGACTGTGCAACAACAGTAAAAAATCCAATTAATAGTGCGTGGGGGGGGGGAGCTGTTTAGCAGAGGAGCACGCTTAACCATAGAGTCAAGTCTAAGACATTATGTATGAATCAGGTTATAAGGGTCATAAGAATCCTATGTGCAGCTTAGGGTTTAGTACTTAGAGGTAACTCCTGGGCTAACTATAATGCTATGTATCAGCAATACGTCTGCAGCTAACCATATTAATCGCTAGGGCATCCCCCTGTGTTGTAATTATAGGCAAACAGGAAATAGTAATATCAAACAGTTGAATATACATCTAGTCAAATGCCATGCCTTCTCATTCTTAAACTTGAAATATATGTATATACAGTCATACTACTACTAAGACAGAATATATCTAAAAAATTGGAGTCTACATGACTTGACATGCACCACTATCTACCCCCAGGTGCCAGTAGGTATCCACCTGTGTAAACATAAATTAACACTTATACTAGAGAACTAAAGAGTTTCTGGGCTATACTATTAGGATTTAGTGACGGATTTTAGGGAGTGTGGGTCAGAGAGGGTCATTCACCCAGGCACCTATTAGCTGGTGAAAATTGTGACAATAAAAAAAATGGAAAAAAATCAAGAGTATGTAGTATCTGGCTTACTGGGGCAGTGACTCAAAGAAAAAAGAATACATTAATGCTGTAGTTCTATACTGTACCTAGTAGAGAAGTACATAAATATCTTGGAAACAAATAATACATTTAAAAACAGTCGGTATCACAGAATGGTAACTGTGGCTCTAAAACATTACACATACAGCATGAGTCTCTAGGAAATGCAGAGGGGTTAGTTCAACAGTAGTGCAAACGTATATAGGTACACACAATATCCGGTTACACACATGACTGCTTGAAGCCTGTATACAAAAAAAAAATAGCAAACGGATAATGTATCTAGGTATATGTTTCACAGACTACTAGTACTATGCGGGCTAATCCCATGTTATGTGGTGGTCAGTCCACTTATGCCAACACAATAGTAAAGATCAACTTGTGGGTATCGGGAGTAGACGTTGTGAAGGTCTCCAAATAGACTGTCCTCTAAATAGGAAGACACAGCATTCCAGACTACAGCTTCGGCACCTCACTGATAACCGAACTCCCATGCCATCGCTATTAAAGTGGCCGTTACCCTATCCCCATTTTGCCGCTGCTTACAGATAATTGCCCGGGGCTCCAGTGCCAGGCTAACACGTGGGTGCCAATAAAGTTTGGGTTAGTTGGACTCTCTGGGCAGTCATAGTATTGCTGTAAAACCCTTGTCGCCAACAAGCTGTAAGGTCCTATTATGAGAACCATCCATTTCCGTAATTGTGAGTGATTCGGGGTAAGGTATGAGTCAGCAGACACAGATAGCGACATTGGGGCAGTCTTTGAGCTCATAGCCTGATTCTGATTAAGGTTGTTAAGGCTCATCGGTATCTGTTCTAGTGTGTTTCCCCTATTTACCTGGAAAGATTCTGTCCCTATGGCTCCACTAATGTGTCGCATCTTAAAACCAGGCTCATGGTTTCCAGCGAACTCATTTTCGACTTCCTCATCGTTTCCCACTTGGGCGCAGTAGATTGGGTCCTCCTGTTTACTCTCCCCTAGTAATGATCGCCAAAATATGTTCGAGTGGCGCATGTATGCAAACCCAGGAAGGGTCTCTTCCTCATCGGGACACTCGCCATGACACTCTGCTCCCAAGGCAGTCCCATGCACATTTGAAGTCTTAAAGTTAGCAAACACCTCGCAAGGCTGGATGTCATCTGTCCCATTATCAGCTTAGTGCCCCCTCAAAATTAGTTTTCCTGCGGTGTTGCATATATTTTCTGTGATTGCTGTGGAACTTGTTTTGGGCTTGGGATTGCAAATACTGCCCCATTCTCGTGCCAGGTGACTAGAGAAGCATGTAAGCTGTTAATCTAGGATTTTGGCTATAGCATCTAGGAGCGTTTCAGCGGTAGGGTCCATTTTGCTCTAATACATTATTAGTCCACTCGCCAGCTAGCACTGTAGTCTCCCACTAACTTTGTGAGGGTTTAAATTGAGAAATTACAGTCCAACTGAGACTGTCTTACCTAGTGACCCGGGAGGATGCCAAGGTCTGTTAGGTAGGCCACCGCCTGAGGCCTCAACAGTCCAGATCAGCGCTCCAGGATCATAGATTCAGCAAATCTGGTATTATTTGATGTAGCAAGTCATGCTATGTATGTCAGTAATATTGTTTTCCAAAGATGCTTCCTGCATCTGGTTTTAATCGGCGGATTGCCCAGTTTTCACCAAGAACTTCTGATATTGCGACCTAGCACGGACGCTGCCTAGACACGCCCCTCATGTTATGCAACATTTTAAATATAAAATATTAAAACATTGGCGCTTGAGGGGATGCAAATTAACTGCAAATTAACTTTAGGAGGACTTAAAATAAGACATGTCTGTAATTGTAACTGTCACATTGCAGAAGCAACAACTAGATCAGGAAAACTAAGTGAAAGGTGCTTGCATTGAAGTTGAAAGCCAGGAAAAAAATAAACTAAACAGTTATATATTTATAGAGGAGAGTATCAAAGAGGTGATGTGAGAGACATTCTGATTTACATAAATATGATCACAATGTTGTTAATTAAAAACACTGTCAACTTGTCAGAATGTGTTACCAATGTTTTACTTAATGTTCCCTGTCAGTGACAATATTTCAAATATAGTTATTTAGTAGATACTTTTAATTTCTTAATTTCTATATAAATAAGATGCCTATATTTTTTTGTATTTTTCAGAATACCTGCAAAAACCTACATGATCATAGCTTTCCTCACGGTGGGGACTATGGGTCTGTCGAACACTTCCCTGGGATATCTGAATTATCCTACTCAGGTTATTTTTAAATGCTGTAAACTGATCCCAGTCATGATTGGAGGAGTTTTTATACAAGGTATGCATCCCGCTAGGAAATATTTGATGAAAGTCCATGGGAGGGTAAAATACTCTTTCTCTTCCTTATTTTATTTAACTTTGAAATGTAATGTGAAACTGCTAGTTGGATGCTCACACTTCCTTATAGTAGTTAACTGTGAAAACTGTTTTCTCAGAAACCAGATTATACAAGCATTTATGTATTGTAATATTAAAATAAAGACTTTTGTCTCTGCTTAAAGGGACACATTATACACCCAAAAAAATGGGCTATTTAAAGAAAGCACCAAAAGAAGATAGTTTGTAATTGACATGCATGTAATTTTGCTGCTAAAGTTCCTAAACATGATGATAAAGTTTGTAGTCCTCTCACTGCATAAAAATGAGTCCGTAATATCCACTAGCTTCAGAGCAAGGCTTTTCCTACACTCCCTAGCTAGCGTCCTTACAGCCAGCCCCCATGCTGGAGCCTTCTGGGTAATTGCTAATGCATGTCAATTACAATCCCCTCACCTCACATCGTTTCTCCCCGACTGCTCCCCGGCATTCTGTAGACAGTAGCTGAATATTTCGTAAACAGCTGACCTGTACTCTGCTATCACGGAAACCAATTCTAACAAATTTATACAGGCCAGGGCAGACCAGTATTCTGTCCCATAAATAGAGCCCACACAGTATCAACTTTTTACCAACAGAATACAACAATCCAATGCTTTCGACAAACAACCAGGTGGTTGGCAAGTTAATAAGTGTAATGGTGAACTCTGCAACTACACACGATTCCGGTACTAAGCTGCCTCAAGATTATTGTATGGGTGACAAATATATCATGCTGCAGTTGGCATTCAGAAGAGAGACGCAACAGATAGCCGTAGTAAATACCCAAACTTTAGGGACTATGCACAATAAACAAGAACATACACTGATATCCACAAAAAGAGTTCACTCCGGTGTAGAATTCCAGGATTGCTACTTGCTATATTCCTATGCCTTTCCTCAGATAGTAGAAGTATCGCTCGGGACCTACTGCCATGTAACTAGCACTGCTGATTGGGTGAACAGCAGCTTCCACTCTGTACCAGCAGTGCTCTGTGGGCCCTGAGCGGTACTTCTACTGTGTTTTTAACCCCTAGTCTTAAAATTTAAATGCTCTAATGTATTTTTCAACTATTATGGCACTTTAAATACAGTAGAATTGCATATTCAGCAAATGCTTAATGCATAGACAATGCAATGTCATTTACTTTGAATTTATGTAGATTGTTTTCTGACAAGTTTCAAAGTTACTTCGATTTTCCCATCCCACTTTATCATGTGACAGCCATCAGCCAATCAAAAATGCATATGCGTATATACTGTGAACTGTTGCTCATGCTCAATAGGAGCTGGTGCCTCAGTGTGCATATAAAAATATTGTGCACATTTTTTTTAATGGCATGCTGTATTTGAATCATGAAAGTTTCATTTAGAATTTAGTGCTCTTTTTTTAAAGGGACATGAAACACAATTTTTTTACTTTCATGAGTCAGACTATTTTTCAATTTACTTCTATTATCTAATTTGTTTCTTTCTCTTGGTATCATTTGTTGAAGGGACATCAGTGCACTACTGGGGAGCTAGCTGAACACTACAGGTGAAACAATTACATCAGTAGCTGGCTCCTAGTAGTGCATTGCTGCCCCCTGAGCCTACCTATGCATGCTTTTCAACAAAGAATACCAAAAGAATGAAGTAAATTATATAATAGAAGTAAATTTGAAAGTTGTTTAAAATTGTATGTTCTGTCTGAATCATGACATTTAATTTTGATTTTACTATCCCTTTAAGTTTCAGGGACACACTGGGGAAACATTTCATTGTTAAACAAATTTCCTTCTATTACTGTGTATAACTCCTTCAGAAGTCTAAATTGCACTCCCCTAGAATAGTTCTGCTGCAGATATGGATATGTCCAGCAATTGGAGTATAAGCTCCTCATTAAGTCACCAGCTCTATTCTCATCTTGAGTGGCACAGGAACACATCTTAGACTAAATATTTAACCCATTGGCAGGTGTCAAACGCATAGTAAAATAAATGAACTTGTATAGAAAAGAAATGTTCTTGTAAAAGTAGAGCACTAGAATGTCGTTTTAAAACAAAAAAAATGAGAAGTTATAGAGGACATAGCCTGGCAACAGTATGGATGCAGTGAGTAAACACAATATAATGAATGTGATTTTTTTTTTTTTTTTTTTTTTAAGAGAATGTAGTCTTACTTTATAACCTCTTCATTTTTACCTAAAATACAATATGCATGTACCCTAAATGATATGTAATTAATGTGCACGAAAAGTAGTTTAGAGTTTGGAATATACTAGTAGATCTCTTGCTGACCAGTAGATTTCTAGATTGTATTTTTTTATTTCACATTTTCCAATCAGCCAGTAGAGTTTGTAGAAGCTCAGATTAAAATAATTATACAAATGTGCTTTGCACAGGTCTTAAATGAGAAAAATAATATGAGAACATTTGCCTACAGTACATACAAAATGTAATTTGCTTATGTTTTGAACATGAATATATAGATCACAGCTAATATGTAGCGTTAAACTCTCACTCTGTCAGGAAGGCAGGGGCACCAGCAGAAGAATGTTTTTTAAATGTAAACTGAATGATGTACACTAATGGTGAGAGACAAAATCACATTTGCTTAAATGTAGCCCATATTAAACCTACAAGTGTTTCTGGAGAATCTTATGTTTTGTTGTTTCTGTGTTTGGTGAGAGGATGAAAAGACCTATTTCCTGCATCCTCACACTCGGATCCGCAGTATACTGTGTCTTTGCTGGGAGATTACCCGGTATATGCTCAAACTGTTTTAAAAAATAATAAAATGTACTACGTATTTTGGGGAAACTATAATTAGTCAAGATTTTCTATTCTAATGAAGACAGAGCAAAGAAAAAAAACCCAGAATATTTAATTTTCTTGTAGCAAAATAACCCCAATCAATAATATGAAGCTTTTTACAAAATGATTGAATAGTAACCGCATTCTATTCATTGGCAATGAAACCCATATCGCATACTGCACACAGAAAACTTTGGTACATATATAAAAATATACTTAACCTTAGAAATCCAAAGGCCAACTGTTTCATCCAGCCAGACTAGACGGACACAAAGCATTTCAGGCAAATTCTCCTTCCTGTGGTGTTTTTATATTTATCCTATTTTAATCCTTCTAAACTTAGAATGTATTAGTATATATTATGTAAGCTAAGCTAAACATTTCCTTAAATCTTATGTTTGTGTATTAAATAGGAAAGCGATATAATATTGCAGATGTGTCAGCAGCTGTTTGTATGAGTATTGGTCTCATATGGTTTACATTAGCGGACAGCACAGTAGCACCAAACTTCAACTTAACAGGTGAGAAAACGCCTTGTAACCACAGAGGCACATGCATAATTTTACTACTTTGTTTGAAAGGGCATTCATAAGTGCAATTTCTTATTACGCAAACTTTTTTTTGGTAACTGTGTTTAAAACCTGCAGTGGGGTTATACACATGGATTTCAAAAGGTGTTTTGCATTGTTACTGAGTAGCACATGCCAGGGAGCCAATCAGGAGAAGCATACTTATGTAACCATCAATAATCAGTCATGTCTTGTCTGGATTCAGCATTCCTTGTGCTTAAGATTAACAGTTGTTAACAGCAAGAATTATGTAATAAGGGTATGTGCTAGCAAATTTACAATGTCAATTTTAAGGACATAAAACTGTAGTAAGAAAATACTCTAATGCTAAAGAGAATTTTCTTATTGTGGTATTGCCTATTCATATATGCTTCACTCCTGCAAAGGGGTTATTTAGCTCACAACCGGCATGGCACTGGTGTTGTGGAACACTAATAAAATTAGAGCATTATGTCCCTATGTTTTTCTCTCTATGAAAACTGCATTATACACACATTAAATCCATGACATTTGACCCTTAACTGGTGTTGTGTTTTAAAAAGCAATCTATGCTCATATTTTCTGATGTTTAAAGCTCAGTAAAACAATTTACACTCAAACCCGTTTGAATACTTTTGTTTTTTATCTCATATTATTCTCTGCAAAGGCGGCACACAAGGTAACATATGTCTAATAAATATTGACACTAGCATATGCATGGTTAAATGCATAAACAAGCAAAAAGTCTTGAAGGCATTCAGGCTCTCAGAAAACATACTACTTTTCTCTATTTTATATTAACTTTCAAATGAAAAATTCTTAAGGATTCGTTTGCCTAAGGGTAGCAGTTTGGATGCTAGTTACTAAATGCCAAATTGACTTCACTTGACTTTTACTCATAAATTTCTCAGATACATTGATACATAAACAAGTGTGATTTCAACTGAAGCTCTGCTTACATAATTTAATCAGATTCCTTTGAACATTGTGAGGGACAAATCTATTCAGATGACATTTTTGCCTAAAGGAAGCAAAACTATTCAGCAAGTATAAACAAAACATACTCTTGTGTTATCTCATACAAATATTCTTATCATAAAAGCCAGTTGGTGTGGGATTTCTATTGACAGCGTATGCCTCATTTTATGCACTAGAGTATAGGCAGCATTAAAAATGCTGAGTCTAAATTCAAACCTTAGACAAAACTGCATTTAAACTTTAACTCCATATACCTAACAAAAAAGTGGTGATCAGATATCTATACGAAGTGTGTGTTCATTTTCTTGTCTTCTTTACATGTGTATGTGGTGTATGTGCGTGTGTGTGTGTATATATGTGTATGTATGTATATATATATATATATATATATATATATATATATATATATATATATATATATATATATATATATATATATACACAATGGATATAAAAAGTCTACCCTCCTTGGTTAAAATGGCAGGTTTCTGTGATGTTAAAAAAATGAGAGAAAGATAAATAATTTCAGAACTTTTTCCACCTTTTAATGTGACCTGTAAACTATGCAACTCAATTGAAAAACAAACTAAAATGTTTTAGGTGAAGGGAAGTAAAAATAAAATAATATGGTTGCATAAGTATGCACACCCTTAAACTAATACTATGTTGGAGCACCTTTTGATTTTATTACAGCACTCAGTCTTTTTGGGTATGAATCTATCAGCATGGCACATCTTGACTTGACAAGATTTGCCCACTTTTCTTTGCAAAAACACTCCAAATCTGTCAGATTGCGAGGGCATCTCCTGTGCACAGCCCTCTTCAGATCACCCCACAGATTTTCGATTGGATTCAGGTCTGGGCTCTGGCTGGGCCATTCCAAAACTTTAATCTTCTTCTGGTGAAGCCATTCATTCCTTTTGTTGATTTGGATGTATGCTTTGGGTAGTTGTCATGCTGAAAGATGAAGTTCCTCTTCATGTTCAGATTTCTAGCAGAAGCCTGAAGGTTTTGTGCCAATATTGACTGGTATTTGGAAGGAACTGTTCACAATTCCCTCTACCTTGAATAAGGCCCCATTTTCAACTGAAGAAAAACAGACCCAAAGCATGATGCTACCACCACCATGCTTCACTGTGGGTATGGTGTTCTTTTGGTGATATGCAGTGTTGTTTTTGCGCCAAACATATCTTTTGGAATTATTGCCAAAAAGTTCATCAGACCATAACACCTTTTCTCACATGCTTTTGGGAGACTTCAGATGTGTTTTTGCTAAATTTAGCTGGGCTTGGATGTTTTTCTTTGTAAGAAAAGGCTTCCGTCTTGCCGTCTACCCCAAAGCCCAAACATATGAAGAATATGGGAGATTGTTGTCACGTACTACAGTCAGTACTTGCCGGATATTCCTGCAGCTCCTTTAATGTTGCTGTAGGCCTCTTGGTAGCCCCGCAGACCAGTTTTCTTCTCGTCTTTTCATGAATTTTGGAGGGACATCCAGTTCTTGGTAATGTCATTGTTGTGCCATATGTTCTCCATTTGATGATGACTGTCTTAACTGTGTTCCATGGTATATCTAATGCCTTGGAAATTCTTTTGTACCCTTCTCCTGACGGATACCTTTTAACAATGAGATCCCTCTGATGCTTTGGAAGCTCTCTGCGGACCATGGCTTTTTTGTGTAGGACGCGACTAAGAAAATGTCAGGAAAGACTTACTAGAACAGCTGAACTTTATTCAGGGTTAATCAGAGGCACTTTAAATTATGGCAGGTGTGTGATGACTCTTATTTAACATGGTTTTGAATGTGATTGCTCAATTCTGAACACAGCTACATCCCCAGTTATAAGCACACCACATTATTTTAGTTTTTTTTGTTTACTTCCCTCCACCTTAAAGATTTCAGTTTGTTTTCCAATTGAGTTGTGTAGTTTATAGGTCACATTAAAAGTGGAAAAAGTTCTGAAATGATTTCTTTGTCTAATTTTTTTATATCACAGAAACCTGAGATTTTAACAGGTGTGTGTAGACTTTTTATATCCACTGTATGTATGTATGTGTGTGTGTGTATATGTATATGTGTGTGTGTGTATGTATATATATATATATATATATATATATATATATATATATATATATATATATATATATATATATATATATATATATATATATATATATATATATATATATATATATATATATATATATATATATATATAGAGAGAGAGTCCAGCACTCACAAGCTCTCAGCTAAGATTTAAAAGCAAAAATGGAAAGGTTAGTTACCGCATCTGGCCAAATGGGACAAGCCCAGGTACCATGTCAAGGTCCTTTCCAATACCTGGGACCCTAAAACAGCCACACAATGTGTGTGTAGATGTATAGATATGTCGATATATAGAGAGAGAGAGATACATTAAAATATATACATTTAAAAAAAAAAAAAGTTAAATCCTTATTAAATTAGTACTACAGGTAACCATTAAAGTAGGCAAGCTCTATAAAGCGCCAGTTATGTGGAGCTGAACAGTGGAAATGGATATAGGTTAGATTACAAAAGGTAGAAATGTGATCATAATGAGCTTCTAGTTTAAAATAAAGCTTAAAATCTAAATTAAATCGATATGTGTGCAATATAAAGGGAGTCCAACATGTAGAGTGAGGTTTTACATGGGGAGGTTGGTAGAACTATAAACAATTTCATGACGGCTTAATGGACTATTTCTGTTTCACAGCATGTTCTCTCTTTAATTGCCTTAAGGTGTGTTGCTTATCTCATTGGCCCTCTGCGCTGATGCTGCCATAGGAAATGTTCAAGAAAAAGCCATGAAGCTACATAACGGATCTAACTCTGAAATGGTAAATTGTGTCCTGATTAGTGCTTCCTTGTAGAAATGTTACAGTCTGTCACTTTGTAAGCTCAGCCATTTTACAGGAAAGCTTCACTCTGCAGAGGTTATGGGATCTTGCAGATTGAAACAACTGGCTTTGAACCAAACCTATTTAATGCTGGGTATACCTTACAAGATTTAATATCTCCCATCTTTTTGTTTTTTATTTAATAAAATCTGCGTATTTATGTGATCAAACATTAAATCTCTGTGTTCCCAAATCCATTTTGCATAATAAACTAAGCAAAACTGAGCTATACTTCAATTCAATTGAGCATTTCTATTTGCAAATGAATGTAGTTATGGATTATCTTTTATAAATGTTAAAGTGAAAAAAAAAACCTTTGAGTTGTTGGATTTTCTTACTTGTTTACTTTTTAAAACGTCATATACTGTGTATATACAGGGAGTGCAGAATTATTAGGCAAGTTGTATTTTTGAGGATTAATTTTATTATTGAACAACCATGTTCTCAATGAACCCAAAAAACTCATTAATATCAAAGCTGAATAGTTTTGGAAGTAGTTTTTAGTTTGTTTTTAGTTATAGCTATTTTAGGGGGATATCTGTGTGTGCAGGTGACTATTACTGTGCATAATTATTAGGCAACTTAACAAAAAACAAATATATACCCATTTCAATTATTTATTTTTACCAGTGAAACCAATATAACATCTCAACATTCACAAATATACATTTCTTCTGTTAAGTGTGATCAGTCCACGGGTCATCATTACTTCTGGGATATTACTCCTCCCCAACAGGAAGTGCAAGAGGATTCACCCAGCAGAGCTGCATATAGCTCCTCCCCTCTACGTCACTCCCAGTCATTCTCTTGCACCCAACGACTAGATAGGATGTGTGAGAGGACTATGGTGATTATACTTAGTTTTATATCTTCAATCAAAAGTTTGTTATTTTAAAATAGCACCGGAGTGTGTTATTATCTCTCTGGCAGAGTTTGAAGAAGAATCTACCAGAGTTTTTGTTATGATTTTAGCCGGAGTAGTTAAGATCATATTGCTGTTTCTCGGCCATCTGAGGAGAGGTAAACTTCAGATCAGGGGACAGCGGGCAGATGAATCTGCATAGAGGTATGTAGCAGTTTTTATTTTCTGACAATGGAATTGATGAGAAAATCCTGCCATACCGATATAATGTCATGTATGTATACTTTACACTTCAGTATTCTGGGGAATGGTACTTCACTAGAATTACACTGTAAGAAATACATAAAGCTGTTTAATAACTAGAGATTATGTTTAACGTTTTTGCTGGAATGTAAAATCGTTTTCATTTGCTGAGGTACTGAGTGAATAAATGTTTGGGCACTATTTTTCCACTTGGCAGTTGCTTAATCTGTTTTCTGACAGTTTCTGTTCTCCCTCACTGCTGTGTGTGAGGGGGAGGGGCCGTTTTTTGGCGCTTTTACTATGCATCAAATATTTCAGTCAGCAACTCATTGTATTCCCTGCATGATCCGGTTCATCTCTACAGAGCTCAGGGGTCTTCAAAACTTATTTTGAGGGAGGTAATTTCTCTCAGCAGAGCTGTGAGAATTATAGTTTGACTGAGATAAAAAACGTTTATTCTGTAATTTGTTTCCTGCTTTCAGAATTTGTTATCTTTGCTAATGGGATTAAACCTTTGCTAAAGTTGTGTTGTTTACAAGGATTGAGGCTATAACTGTTTCAATTTATTAATTTTCAACTGTCATAGATCTTCTGTGCTTCTTAAAGGCACAGTACGTTTTAATATTATTCTAATTGAATTGTATTTCCAAGTTGCAAGTTTATTTGCTAGTGTGTTAAACATGTCTGATTCAGAGGATGATACCTGTGTCATTTGTTGCAATGCCAAAGTGGAGCCCAATAGAAATTTATGTACTAACTGTATTGATGCTACTTTAAATAAAAATCAATCTGTACAAATTGAACAAATTTCACCAAACAACGAGGGGAGAGTTATGCCGACTAACTCGCCTCACGTGTCAGTACCTACATCTCCCGCTCAGAGGGAGGTGCGTGATATTGTAGCGCCGAATACATCTGGGCGGCCATTACAAATCACATTACAGGATATGGCTACTGTTATGACTGAGGTTTTGGCTAAATTACCAGAACTAAGAGGTAAGCGTGATCACTCTGGGGTGAGAACAGAGTGCGCTGATAATATTAGGGCCATGTCAGACACTGCGTCACAGGTGGCAGAACATGAGGACGGAGAACTTCATTCTGTGGGTGACGGTTCTGATCCAAACAGACTGGATTCAGATATTTCAAATTTTAAATTTAAACTGTAAAACCTCCGTGTATTACTAGGGGAGGTGTTAGCGGCTCTGAATGATTGTAACACAGTTGCAATACCAGAGAAAATGTGTAGGTTGGATAAATATTTTGCGGTACCGACGAGTACTGAGGTTTTTCCTATACCTAAGAGACTTACTGAAATTGTTACTAAGGAGTGGGATAGACCCGGTGTGCCGTTCTCACCCCCTCCGATATTTAGAAAAATGTTTCCAATAGACGCCACCACAAGGGACTTATGGCAAACGGTCCCTAAGGTGGAGGGAGCAGTTTCTACCTTAGCTAAGCGTACCACTATCCCGGTGGAGGATAGCTGTGCTTTTTCAGATCCAATGGATAAAAAGTTAGAGGGTTACCTTAAGAAAATGTTTGTTCAACAAGGTTTTATATTGCAACCCCTTGCATGCATTGCGCCGATCACGGCTGCAGCGGCATTCTGGATTGAGTCTCTGGAAGAGAACATTGGTTCAGCTACTCTGGACGACATTACGGACAGGCTTAGAGTCCTTAAACTAGCTAATTCATTCATTTCGGAGGCCGTAGTACATCTTACTAAACTTACGGCGAAGAATTCAGGATTCGCCATTCAGGCACGCAGGGCGCTGTGGCTAAAATCCTGGTCAGCTGATGTTACTTCTAAGTCTAAATTGCTTAATATACCTTTCAAAGGGCAGACCTTATTCGGGCCCGGGTTGAAAGAGATTATCGCTGACATTACAGGAGGTAAAGGCCATGCCCTGCCTCAGGACAAAGCCAAGACTAGACAGTCTAATTTTTGTTCCTTTCGTAATTTCAAAGCAGGAGCAGCATCAACTTCCTCTGCACCAAAACAGGAAGGAGCTGTTGCTCGCTACAGACAAGGCTGGAAACCTAACCAGTCCTGGAACAAGGGCAAGCAGACTAGGAAACCTGCTGCTGCCCCTAAAACAGCATGAATTGAGGGCCCCCGATCCGGGATCGGATCTAGTGGGGGGCAGACTTTCTCTCTTCGCCCAGGCTTGGGCAAGAGATGTTCAGGATCCCTGGGCGCTAGAGATAATATCTCAGGGATACCTTCTGGACTTCAAATACTCTCCTCCAAGAGAGAGATTTCATCTGTCAAGATTGTCAACAATCCAGACAAAGAAAGAGGCGTTTCTACGCTGCGTACAAGAGCTCTTGTTAATGGGAGTAATCCATCCAGTTCCACGATCAGAACAGGGACAGGGGTTTTACTCAAATCTGTTTGTGGTTCCCAAAAAAGAGGGAACTTTCAGACCAATCCTGGACTTAAAGATCCTAAACAAATTCCTAAGAGTTCCATCGTTCAAGATGGAGACTATTCGGACAATTTTACCTATGATCCAAGAAGGTCAGTACATGACCACTGTAGATTTAAAAGATGCTTACCTTCACATACCGATTCACAAAGATCATTATCGGTACCTAAGGTTTGCCTTCCTAGACAGGCATTACCAGTTTGTGGCTCTTCCATTCGCATTGGCTACAGCTCCAAGAATCTTCACAAAGGTTCTGGGTGCTCTTCTGGCGGTACTAAGACCGCGGGGAATCTCGGTAGCTCCATACCTAGACGACATTCTGATACAAGCTTCAAGCTTTCAAACTGCCAAGTCTCATACAGAGTTAGTGCTGGCATTTCTAAGGTCACATGGATGGAAGGTGAACGAAAAGAAAAGTTCACTCGTTCCACTCACAAGAGTTCCCTTCCTGGGGACTCTTATAGATTCTGTAGAAATGAAGATTTACCTGACAGAGGACAGGCTAACAAGACTTCAAAGTGCTTGCCGCACCCTTCATTCCATTCAACACCCGTCAGTGGCTCAATGCATGGAGGTAATCGGCTTAATGGTAGCGGCAATGGACATAGTACCCTTTGCACGCTTACACCTCAGACCACTGCAACTGTGCATGCTAAGTCAGTGGAATGGGGATTACTCAGACTTATCCCCTTCTCTGAATCTGGATCAAGAGACCAGAAATTCTCTTCTATGGTGGCTTTCTCGGCCACATCTGTCCAGGGGGATGCCATTCAGCAGACCAGACTGGACAATTGTAACAGACGCCAGCCTTCTAGGTTGGGGTGCCATCTGGAATTCTCTGAAGGCTCAGGGACAATGGAGTCAGGAGGAGAGTCTCCTGCCAATAAACATTCTGGAATTGAGAGCAGTTCTCAATGCCCTCCTGGCTTGGCCCCAGTTGACAACTCGGGGGTTCATCAGGTTTCAGTCGGACAACATCACGACTGTAGCTTACATCAACCATCAGGGAGGGACAAGAAGCTCCCTAGCTATGATGGAAGTATCAAAGATAATTCGCTGGGCAGAGTCTCACTCTTGCCACCTGTCAGCAATCCACATCCCGGGAGTGGAGAACTGGGAGGCGGATTTCTTAAGTCGTCAGACTTTTCATCCGGGGGAGTGGGAACTTCATCCGGAGGTCTTTGCCCAAATACTTCGACGTTGGGGCAAACCAGAGATAGATCTCATGGCGTCTCGACAGAATGCCAAGCTTCCTCGTTACAGGTCCAGATCCAGGGATCCAGGAGCAGTCCTGATAGATGCTCTGACAGCACCTTGGGACTTCAGGATGGCTTACGTGTTTCCACCCTTCCCGTTGCTTCCTCGATTGATTGCCAGAATCAAACAAGAGAGAGCATCAGTGATTCTAATAGCACCTGCGTGGCCACGCAGGACTTGGTATGCAGACCTGGTGGACATGTCATCCTGTCCACCTTGGTCTCTACCTCTGAAACAGGACCTTCTGATACAGGGTCCCTTCAAACATCAAAATCTAACTTCTCTGAAGCTGACTGCTTGGAAATTGAACCCTTGATTTTATCAAGACGTGGGTTTTCTGAGTCAGTTATTGATACCTTAATACAGGCTAGGAAACCTGTTACCAGAAAGATTTACCATAAGATATGGCGTAAATACCTATATTGGTGTGAATCCAAAGGTTACTCTTGGAGTAAGGTTAGGATTCCTAGGATATTGTCTTTTCTACAAGAAGGTTTAGAAAAGGGTTTATCTGCTAGTTCTTTAAAGGGACAGATCTCAGCTCTGTCCATTCTGTTACACAAACGTCTGTCAGAAGTTCCTGACGTCCAGGCTTTTTGTCAGGCTTTGGCCAGGATTAAGCCTGTGTTTAAAACTGTTGCTCCACCATGGAGTTTAAACCTTGTTCTTAATGTTTTACAGGGCGTTCCGTTTGAACCCCTTCATTCCATTGATATAAAGTTGTTATCTTGGAAAGTTCTTTTTTTAATGGCTATTTCCTTGGCTCGAAGAGTCTCTGAATTATCAGCCTTACATTGTGATTCTCCTTATTTGATTTTTCATTCGGATAAGGTAGTCCTGCGTACTAAACCTGGGTTCTTACCTAAGGTAGTTACTAACAGGAATATCAATCAAGAGATTGTTGTTCCTTCTTTATGCCCAAATCCTTCTTCAAAGAAGGAACGTCTACTGCACAACCTGGATGTAGTCCGTGCTCTAAAATTTTACTTACAGGCAACTAAGGAATTTCGACAAACGTCTTCTCTGTTTGTCATTTACTCTGGGCAGAGGAGAGGTCAAAAAGCTTCCGCTACCTCTCTTTCTTTTTGGCTTCGTAGCATAATTCGTTTAGCTTATGAGACTGCTGGACAGCAGCCTCCTGAAAGAATTACAGCTCATTCTACTAGAGCTGTGGCTTCCACTTGGGCCTTCAAGAATGAGGCCTCTGTTGAACAGATTTGCAAGGCTGCAACTTGATCTTCGCTTCATACTTTTTCCAAATTTTACAAATTTGACACTTTTGCTTCATCGGAGGCTATTTTTGGGAGAAAGGTTCTTCAGGCAGTGGTTCCTTCTGTATAAAGAGCCTGCCTATCCCTCCCGTCATCCGTGTACTTTTGCTTTGGTATTGGTATCCCAGAAGTAATGATGACCCGTGGACTGATCACACTTAACAGAAGAAAACATAATTTATGCTTACCTGATAAATTCCTTTCTTCTGTAGTGTGATCAGTCCACGGCCCGCCCTGTTTTTAAGGCAGGTAAATATTTTTTAATTTATACTCCAGTCACCACTTCACCCTTGGCTTTTCCTTTCTCGTTGGTCCTTGGTCGAATGACTGGGAGTGACGTAGAGGGGAGGAGCTATATGCAGCTCTGCTGGGTGAATCCTCTTGCACTTCCTGTTGGGGAGGAGTAATATCCCAGAAGTAATGATGACCCGTGGACTGATCACACTACAGAAGAAAGGAATTTATCAGGTAAGCATAAATTATGTTTTCTGACTTTCAAAAACAAAACAAAAACAAATCAGTGACCAATATAGCCACCTTTCTTTGCAAGGACACTCAAAAGCCTGTCATCCATGGATTCTGTCAGTGTTTTGATCTGTTCACCATCAACATTGCGTGCAGCAGCAACCACAGCCTCCCAGACACTGTTCAGAGAGGTGTACTGTTTTCCCTCCTTGTAAATCTCACATTTGATGATGGACCACAGGTTCTCAATGGGGTTCAGATCAGGTGAACAAGGAGGCCATGTCATTAGATTTTCTTCTTTTATACCCTTTCTTGCCAGCCACGCTGTGGAGTACTTGGACGCGTGTGATGGAGCATTGTCCTGCATGAAAATCATGTTTTTCTTGAAGGATGCAGACTTCTTCCTGTACCACTGCTTGAAGAAGGTGTCTTCCAGAAACTGGCAGTAAGACTGGGAGTTGAGCTTGACTCCATCCTCAACCCGAAAAGGCCCCACAAGCTCATCTTTGATGATACCAGCCCAAACCAGTACTCCACCTCCACCTTGCTGGCGTCTGAGTCGGACTGGAGCTCTCTGCCCTTTACCAATCCAGCCACGGGCCCATCCATCTGGCCCATCAAGACTCACTCTCATTTCATCAGTCCATAAAACCTTAGAAAAATCAGTCTTGAGATATTTCTTGGCCCAGTCCTGACGTTTCAGCTTGTGTGTCTTGTTTAGTGTTGGTCGTCTTTCAGCCTTTCTTACCTTGGCCATGTATCTGAGTATTGCACACCTTGTGCTTTTGGGCACTCCAGTGATGTTGCAGCTCTGAAATATGGCCAAACTGGTGGCAAGTGGCATCTTGGCAGCTGCACGCTTGACTTTTCTCAGTTCATGGGCAGTTATTTTGCGCCTTGGTTTTTCCACACGCTTCTTGCGACCCTGTTGACTATTTTGAATGAAACGCTTGATTGTTCGATGATCACGCTTCAGAAGCTTTGCAATTTTAAGAGTGCTGCATCCCTCTGCAAGATATCTCACTATTTTTGACTTTTCTGAGCCTGTCAAGTCCTTCTTTTGACCCATTTTGCCAAAGGAAAGGAAGTTGCCTAATAATTATGCACACCTGATATAGGGTGTTGATGTCATTAGACCACACCCCTTCCCATTACAGAGATGCACATCACCTAATATGCTTAATTGGTAGTAGGCTTTCGAGCCTATACAGCTTGGAGTAAGACAACATGCATAAAGAGGATGATGTGGTCAAAATACTCATTTGCCTAATAATTCTGCACTCCCTGTATGTGTATATGTGTGTTTACAGTGAGGGGGGAAAATATTTGACCCCTGCTGATTTTGTACATTTGCCCACTGACAAATAAATGATCAATCTATAATTTTAATGGTAGGTTTATTTGAACAGTGAGAGACAGAATAACACAAAATTCAGAAAAAAACGCATTTCAAAAAAAGTTATAAACTGATTTGTATTTGATCCCCTATCAATCGGCAAGATTTTTTGCTCCCAGGTGGTCTTTTATACTGGTTACGAGCTGAGATTAGGAGCACTCTCTTAAAGGGAGTGCTCCTAATCTCCTCCGCTTGTTACCTGTATAACAGACACCTGTACAATGAACCAATTAATCAATTAGATTCCAAACTCTCCACCATGGCCAAGTCCAAAAAGCTGTTCAAGGATGTCAGGGACAAGATTGTAGACCTACACAAGGCTGGAATGGGCTACAAGACCATCGCCTAACAACTTGGTGAGAAGGTGACAACAGTTGGTGCGATTATTCGCAAATGGAAGAAACACAAAATAACTGTGAATCTCCCTCGGTCTGGGGCTCTATGCAAGATCTCACCTTGTGGAGTTTCAATGTTAATGAGAACGGTGAGGAATCAGGCCAGAACTACACGGGAGGATCTTGTCAATAATCTCAAGGCAGCTGGGACCAAAGTCACCAAGAAAACAATTGGTAACACACTACGCTGTGAAGGACTGAAATCCTGAAGCTCCCGCAAGGTCCCCCTGCTCAAGAAAGCACATGTACAGGCCCGTCTGAAGTTTGCCAATGAACATCTGAATGATTCAGAGGAGAACTGGGTGAAAGTGTTGTGGCCAAAATCGAACTCTTTAGCATCAACTCAACTCGTCGTGTTTGGAGGAGTAGGAATGCTGCCTATGACTCGAACATCATCCCCACTGTCAAACATGGAGATGGAAACATTATGCTTAGGGGGTGTTTTTCTGCTAAAGGGACAGGACAACTTCACCGCATCAAAGGGACGATGAATGCGGCCATGTACCATCAAATCTTGGATGAGAACCTCCTTCCCTCTGCCAGGGCATTGAAAATGGCTTGTAGATGGGTATTCCAGCATGACAATGACCCAAAACACATGGCCAAGGCAACAAACATTAAGGTCCTGGAGTGGCCTAGCCAGTCTCCAGAACTTAAACCTTCAGCTCCCTCCACAGATTTTCTATGGGATTGAGTTGCCAAACGCCAGTTTCAAAACCTTAATGACTTGGAGATGATCTGCAAAGAGGAGTGGGACAAAATCCTTCCTGAGATGTGTGCAAACCTGGTGGCCAACTACAAGAAGGTTTTGCCATCAATTACTAAGTCATGTTTTGCAAAGCGGTCAAATACTTATTTCACTCATTAAAATACAAATCAATTTATAACTTTTTTGAAATGCGTTTTTCTGGAATTTTTGTTGTTGTTCTGTTTCTCACTGTTCAAATAAACCTTTGTTATAGACTGATCATTTCTTTGTCAGTGGGCAAACATACAAAATCAGCAGGGGATCAAATATTTTTTCCCTCACTTTATTTGTACTCCTAACCAATTATAAAACTACTAAAAGCTCTGAAAGTTTTAAAATATATATTTTTTTTTTAGAAATGGTTTTATGCAAAAATCATCATGTATGAGATGTACTACTCTGCCAATGTATGTTCCTTTGTTTAAACAACGTTGTCAGAGTGCAAGTTCTAGGAATGTGCCCAGATATCATCACCTATATGTATTTTAATGTTTCAGGTTCTGTATTCCTATTCAATAGGATTTGTTTACATTTTGCTGGGATTGGCATCCACTAGTGGACTGAGCCCTGCAGTAGCATTCTGTTCCAAGGTATGAAGCAATTTGTATCACTAAATAAAAAAAATGTAATGTGACTATTCTGCTAAAGAGGACATTTTATTCAAAGGATTTAAAATTCAAATCACCTTTGTAATGATAGTACAAATAACACATTGGTCCTGTAGAGATGTAAAGTGTTTTATAATATTTAGCTCTTTTGTAAACGTTAAAAAGAAACCCCCTGTATTACACTTTCCCCATATCAGCACTTTACTCTATAGCACACAAGTCAAATAATGTGCTATAAGGGTTTCTAATGACAGCATTTACATGCCTTTTTGATGCCTGCCCATATAGCTCTGCTCTTTTAGTCATCTAATGTTATAAACAATCAGAAGCTGTAATGCTACCCTTCAATCAGTTATGCTTCGTCACAGCTTAGGCGGAAAAGCAGGAGTGGGCACTACAATAGATCTATCTGCAATATGGTCTATAATAAGCTGCATGAACTGATAACTAAGTAGGAGGGAAAAAAAGAACAGAGCTGGATGCACAGTTTTCCAAATTAAAAAGCTAAGTAAACCGCTAACTTTAAACATCCTTACAGTGTTATGGGAGCTGCCATATTATATTCACTGGGTCTTAGGTGAGACAGCCAACAATTTGTTAAAGTAACATTAAAGGGACATGAAACCCACATTTTGTCTGTTTTTCAACGAAGGATGGAAAGAGAATGAAGCAAATTAGATAATAGAAGTAAATTGGAAAGCTGTTTAAAATTGTATACTCTATCTAAATCATGAAAGAAAAAAATTTGGGTTTCATGTCCCTTTTAACCCCTTAAGGACCACAGCACTTTTCCATTTTCTGACCGTTTGGGACCAAGGCTATTTTTACATTTCTGCGGTGTTTGTGTTTAGTTGTAATTTTCCTCTTACTCATTTACTGTACCCACACATATTATATACCGTTTCTCTGGTAAGATGTATCGAGTCCACGGATTCATCCATACTTGTGGGATATTCTCCTTCCCTACAGGAAGTGGCAAAGAGAGCACCCAAAGCAGAGCTGTCTATATAGCTCCTCCCTTAGCTCCGCCCCCCAGTCATTCTCTTTTCCTGCTTAACTGCTAGGAAGGGTAAAGTGAGTGTGGTGACAAAAATGTTAGTTTTTATTTTCTCAAGCAAAAGTTTGTTATTTTAAATGGTACCGGTGTGTACTATTTACTCTGGCAGAAAATGGATGAAGATTTCTGCAAGGAGGATGATGATCTTAGCATTTTGTAACTAAGATCCACTGCTGTTCTCACAAGGGCTGAAGAGTCCAGGAAAACTTCAGTTGGGGGAACAGTTTGCAGGCTAAACTGCATTAAGGTATGTTCAGTCTATGTTTTTCTTGACAGACTGTGTTATTTCTAGAAAAGGCTGGCAATATCCCCATGAGGGAAAGGTAAGCTGTATTCAGTAAAAGAGGAATCCAAGCTTGCATAAAGGGCTCATAGTTACTGGTGACACTAATAGGAAAAAACGTTTTGGTTTAATTACAAATATAACATTTTTTGAGGGACTTTAAGGGGTCTTTGTGGCTTGTTTAAGGGTTATTAACCCACATGGCTAGTTTAAGAAACACTCTGTGGTGTTTCTTTTAGGCCCCATAACATCGAGTGAGGTGGGAGGGGCCTATTTTCAGTTGCACAGTTTATTTACCTCAGAAGCATCCAGCTATGTATTTGAGGGCTGTAAAGAGGTTTTTTTCCCCACAAATCGTTCCTAAAGGGCAGGTAGGCGCCACAGCAGAGCTGTGGCAAGATGCTGAACGTTATTTTACCGGTTTTGAAGTTTTTTCAATCTGGTTTTTACATTAAGGGGTTAATTGTTTATTTGCATAATGGTGCAAAGTTACTAAGGCTTTATGATGCTACTGTAAAAATTTCGTTTTGTTTACTGCTTTTTTACACTGTTTTGCAGAGTTTGTGCAGCTTTTTTTCTCTTAAAGGCACAGTACCGTTTTTGTTTAAAGTGTTATTTTCTTTGATTAAAGTGTTTTCCAAGCTTGTTTGTTTTATTACTAGCCTGTTTAACATGTTTGACACCAAGAAAAATCCTTGTTCTATGTGTTTAGAAGCCATTGTGGAACCCCCTCTTAGAATGTGTCCCACTTGCACTAATATGTCTATAAATTATAAAGAGCATATTTTAGCACTTAAAAATATTGCAATAGATGATTCTCAGTTAGAAGGAAATGAGGGTTTAGCATCTAGCTCTCCCGAAGTGTAACAACCAGTAACGCTTGCACAAGTGACGCCAAGTACCTCTAATGCGTCAAATTCATTTACTTTACAAGACATGGCCATAGTTATGAATAAAACCCTCAGAGAGGTTTTCTCTAAACTGCCTGGTTTACAAGGAAAGCGTGACAGCTCTGGGTTAAGAACAAATGCTGAGCCGTCTGACGCTTTAGTAGCCGTATCCGATTTACCCTTACAATGTTCTGAAGTAGGGGTAAGGGATTTGTTATCTGAGGGAGAGATTTCTGATTCAGGAAAGACGCTCCCTCAGACAGATTCTGATATGACGGCCTTTAAATTTAAGCTTGAACACCTCAGCTTATTGCTCAAGGAGGTATTAGCTACTCTAGACGATTGTGACCCTATAGTGGTCCCAGAGAAATTGTGTAAAATGTACAGATACTTAGAGGTTCCAGTTTACATTGATGTTTTTCCAGTCCCTAAGAGGATTGGGACTATTGTTACTAAGGAGTGGGATAGACCAGGTATTCCGTTCGCTCCCCCCCCCCTGTTTTTAAGAAAATGTTTCCCATATCTGACACCTTACAGGACTCGTGGCAGACTGTTCCTAAGGTGGAGGGAGCTATTTCTACTCTTGCTAAGCGTACAACTATACTTATCGAAGACAGTTGTGCTTTCAAAGATCCTATGGATAAAAAATTAGAGGGTCTCCTAAAGAAAATTTTTGTTCATCAAGGTTTTCTTCTCCAACCTATTGCATGCATTGTTCCTGTAACTACTGCAGCTGCTTTCTGGTTTGAGGCTCTAGAAGAGGCTCTTCAGGTAGAGACTCCATTAGAGGATATTACGGATAGAATTAAGGCCCTTAAGTTGGCTAATTCTTTCATTACAGATGCCGCTTTCCAAATGGCTAAATTAGCGGCAAAGAATTTAGGTTTTGCCATTTTAGTATGCAGGGCGTTATGGCTTAAGTCCTGGTCTGCTGATGTGTCATCAAAATCTAAGTTGTTGAACATCCCTTTCAAAGGAAAGACCCCATTCGGGCCCACACTGAAAGAAATTATTTCAGACATCACTGGAGGGAAAGGCCATGCCCTCCCTCAGGATAAAACAAATAAGATGAGGACCAAACAAAATAATTTTCGTTCCTTTCGGAAATTCAAAGGTCCTGCTTCAGCTTCCCCTGCAGCAAAGCAAGAGGGGAATTCTGTCCAATCCAAGTCAGTCTGGAGACCTAACCACGCTTGGAACAAAGGTAAACAGGCCAAGAAGCCTGCTGCTGCCTCTAAGACAGCATGAAGGGGTAGCCCCCGATCCGGGACCGGATCTAGTAGGTGGCAGACTCTCTCTCTTCGCTCAGGCTTGGGCAAGAGATGTTCACGATTCCTGGGCTTTAGAAATTGTGTCCCAGGGATATCTTCTAGACTTCAAAGACTCCCCCCCAAGGGGGAGATTTCACATTTCTCAGTTGTCTGCAAACCAGACAAAGAGAGAGGCGTTCTTGCACTGTGAAGAAGACCTACATACCATGGGAGTGATCCGCCCAGTTCCAAGAGCGGAACAAGGGCTAGGTTTTTACTCCAACCTGTTTGTGGTTCCCAAAAAAGAGGGAACTTTCAGACCGATCTTGGATCTCAAAATTCTAAACAAATTCCTCAGAGTACCATCTTTCAAGATGGAGACTATTAAGACTATTCTTCCTCTGATCCAGGAGGGTCAATATATGACTACCGTGGATTTAAAGGATGCGTATCTACACATCCCTATTCACAGAGATCATCATCAATTCCTCAGATTCGCCTTTCTGGACAGGCATTACCAGTTTGTGGCCCTTCCTTTTGGGTTGGCCACGGCTCCCAGAATTTTCACAAAGGTGCTAGGGTCCCTTTTGGCGGTTCTAAGACCGCAGGGTATAGCAGTGGCGCCTTATCTAGACGACATCTTAATTCAGGCGTCGACTTTCCAGCTAGCCAACTCTCACACGGACATCGTGTGGGCTTTTCTGAGATCTCACGGGTGGAAGGTGAACATAAAAAAAGAGTTCTCTCGTCCCTCTCACAAGAGTTTCCTTCCTAGGGACTCTGATAGACTCGGTAGAAATGAAAATATTTCTGACGGAGGTCAGAAAATCAAAAACTTTTAATCACTTGCCGAGCTCTTCATTCCATTCCTCGGCCATCAGTGGCTCAGTGTATGGAGGTAATCGGACTCATGGTAGCGGCAATGGACATTGTTCCTTATGCCCGCCTACACCTCAGACCACTGCAACTATGCATGCTCAAACAGTGGAATGGGGATTATGCAGATTTATCTCCTCAACTACATCTGGACCAAGAGACCAGAGATTCTCTTCTCTGGTGGTTGTCTCAGGACCACCTGTCTCAGGGAATGTGTTTCCGCAGGTCAGAGTGGCTCATAGTAACGACTGATGCCAGCCTGCTAGGCTAGGGTGCAGTCTGGAAATCCCTGAAAGCACAGGGCTTATGGTCTCGGGAGGAATCTCTCCTCCCGATAAACATTCTAGAACTGAGAGCGATATTCAATGCGCTTCAGGCATGGCCTCAGCTAGCTGCGGCCAAATTCATCAGATTTCAGTCGGACAACATCACGACTGTAGCCTATATCAATCATCAAGGAGGAACACTGAGTTCTCTAACGATGATGGAGGTAATCAAAATAATCCAATGGGCGGAGGATCACTCTTGCCATCTCTCAGCAATCCATATCCCAGGGGTAGAGAACTGGGAGGCAGATTTCCTAAGTCGTCAGACTTTTCATCCGGGGGAGTGGGAGCTCCATCCGGAGGTATTTGCCCAGCTGACTCGGCTATGGGGCACACCAGAATTGGATCTGATGGCGTCCCAACAGAACGCCAAACTTCCTTACTACGGGTCCAGGTCCCGGGATCCCCAGGCGGTACTGATAGATGCTCTAGCAGTGCCCTGGTCCTTCAATCTGGCTTATGTATTTCCACCGTTTCCTCTCCTCCCACGTCTGGTTGCCAGAATCAAGCAGGAGAGAGCTTCGGTGATTCTGATAGCGCCTGCGTGGCCACGCAGGACTTGGTATGCATACCTGGTGGACATGTCATCTGTTCCACCGTGGACTCTGCCAATGAGGCAGGACCTTCTAATCCAAGGTCCATTCAAGCATCCAAATCTAATTTCTCTGTGTCTGACTGCTTGGAGATTGAACGCCTGATTCTATCAAAGCGTGGTTTCTCTGAGTCGGTCATTGATACCCTGATTCATGCTAGTAAGCCTGTCACCAGGAAAATCTATCATAAGATTTGGCGCAGATATCTTTGTTGGTGTGAATCCAAGGGTTACTCATGGAGTAAGATTTGGATTCCTAGTATTTTGTCCTTTCTCCAAGAAGGATTGGAGAAGGGATTATTAGTTAGTTCCTTAAAAGGACAAATATCTGCTTTGTCTATTCTTATACACAAACGTCTGGCAGATGTCCCAGACGTTCAAGCATTTAGTCAGGCCTTGGTCAGGATCAAGCCTGTATTTAAACCTGTTGCTCCACCATGGAGCCTAAATTTGGTTCTTGATGTTCTTCAAGGGGTTCCGTTTGAACCTATGCATTCCATAGATATTAAGCTTCTATCTTGGAAAGTTTTGTTTTTGGTAGCTATCTCTTCGGCTCGAAGAGTTTCTGAGTTATCTGCTTTACAGTGTGACTCACCTTACCTAGTTTTCTATGCAGATAAGGTGGTTTTGCGTACCAAACCTGGGTTTCTTCCTAAGTTTGTTTCTAATAGGAATATCAATCAGGAGATTGTTGTTCTTTCTCTGTGTCCTAATCCTTCATCAAAGGAGGAACGTGTGTTGCACAATCTTGATGTGGTTCGTGCTTTAAAGTTCTACTTACAAGCAACTAAAGATTTCCGTCAAACATCTTCATTGTTTGTTGTTTATTCTGGTAAACGGAGAGGTCAAAAGGCCACGGCTACCTCTCTTTCCTTTTGGCTGAAAAGCATCATCCGTTTGGCTTATGAGACTGCTGGCCAGCAGCCTCCTGAAACAATTACTGCTCATTCTACTAGAGCAGTGGCTTCCACATGGGCTTTTAAAAATGAGGCTTCTGTTGAACAGATTTGTAAGGCGGCGACTTCGTCTTCGCTTCCATACTTTTTCCAAATTTTACAAATTCGATACTTTTGCTTCTTCGGAGGCTATTTTTGGGAGAAAGGTTCTACAAGCAGTGGTGCCTTCCGTTTAAGGTACCTGTCTTGTCCCTCCCTTCATCCGTATCCTAAAGCTTTGGTATTGGTATCCCACAAGTATGGATGAATCCATGGACTCGATACATCTTACAAGAGAAAACAGAATTTATGCTTACCTGATAAATTTCTTTCTCTTGTGATGTATCGAGTCCACGACCTGCCCTGTCTGTTTAAGACAGGTAGTATATTTTTAATTAAAAAACTTTAGTCACCACTGCACCCTATAGTTTCTCCTTTTTCTTCCTAGCCTTCGGTCGAATGACTGGGGGGCGGATCTAAGGGAGGAGCTATATAGACAGCTCTGCTCTGGGTGCTCACTTTGCCACTTCCTGTAGGGAAGGAGAATATCCCACAAGTATGGATGAATCTGTGGACTCGATACATCACAAGAGAGAGAAATTTATCAGGTAAGCATAAATTCTGTTTTTTCTCGCCATTAAATGGACTTTCTAAAGATACCGTTATTTTCATCATATCTTATAATTTGTTATAACAAAATTTATAAAATATGAGGAAAAAATGGAAAAAAATGACTTTTTCTAACTTTGACCCCCAAAATCTGTTACACATCTACAACCACAAAAAAACACCCAGGCTAAATAGTTTCTAAATTTTGTCCTGAGTTTAGAAATGCTCAATGTTTACACGTTCTTTGCTTTTTTTTTGCAAGTAATAGGGCAATACATAAAAGTAGCACTTTGCTATTTCCAAACCACTCTTTTTTTCTCGAAATTAGCGATAGTTACATTGGAACACTGATATCTGTCAGGAATCCATGAATATCCCTTGACATGTACATATATTTTTTTAGAAGAAAACCCAAAGTATTGATCTAGGCCGATTTTGGTATATTTCATGCCACCTTGCGATCAAATAAAAAAAAACATTCACTTTCACAAATTTTTTCACAAACTTTAGGTTTCTCACTGAAATTATTTGCAAACACCTTGTGCAATTATGGCACAAATTGTTGTAAATGCTTCTCTGAGATCCCCTTAGTTCAGAAATAGCAGACATATATGGCTTTGGTGTTGCTTTTTGGTAATTAGAAGGCCGCTAAATGCCACTGCACACCACACGTGTATTATGCCCTGCAGTAAAGGGGTTAATTAGGGAGCTTGTAGGGTTAATTTTAGCTTTAATGTAGTGTAGTAGACATCCCAAAGTATTGATCTAGGCCCATTTTGGTATATTTCATGCCACCATTTCACTGCCAAATGCAATCAAATAAAAAAATTGTTCACTTTTTCACAAATTTTAGGTTTCTCACTGAAATTATTTACAAACAGCTTGTGCAATTATGGCACAAATGGTTGTAAATGCTTCTCTGGGATCCCTTTTGTTCAGAAATAGCAGACATATATAGCTCTGGCGTTTGTTTTTTGGTAATTAAAAGGCTGCTGCGCATAACACGTGTATTATGTCTAGCAGTGAAGGGGTTAATTAGGTAGCTTGTAGGGAGCTTGCAGGGTTAGTTTTAGCTTTAGTGTAGAGATCAGCCTCCCACCTGACGCATCACACCCCCTGATCCCTCCCAAACGGCTCTCTTAAAAAAACATAATTCTGCTGTGTGGGATCCCCCCCCCCCCCCCCCCCCAAACAGCTCTCTAACCCTCCCCGTCTACCTTAATGTGCGCCATCTCATGAGAAAGCCAGGGCGTACTCCGAGGGAAACGTGTTAAGCTTTTTGTCCATCCTGTTGATCCGTAGTTAGGCTGAAACAAGGGTTCCGTTTGAGTGTTAGCGGTGTATCTGACCGTAACTTGGAAACAACAGCAGCTGACAGACTGATCTTTACGGGACTTTTATTTACTTTTTGCGCAAAATAACTTACATCTAGTAAGTGTATTTTTAATGTGCAGTTGATGCTTTGAATTAAAAACTTCTTGAATCTAGGTTGCTCTGTCTCCTTTTTGTTTTCACATGTGTGTATGTATATATATATATGTGTGTGTATGTGTGTGTGTGTGTGTGTGTGTGTATATATATATATATATATATATATATGTATATACATACACACATACACACACACATATATATATATATATATATATATATATATATATATATCTGGGCGATATGGGCAAAAATGAAAATCTCGATTTTTTTTTTTTTTTAACCTAACATCTTAAAAAGCGACCTACTGATTGTTTTACAAAGATTTTTACGAGATACTGTTACCGGCGACTAACGAGTCCGATATGACTATAGCAGTCTCACATGAAACATACTGCCCACTATACTAGACTTATTTTTGCGGCCATATTGGAACTTCACACAACCCTATATGAACTGTAAACCATCACTATGCTTCTAGAATATAGAGCGCCAATAAGGAGCATAGGATTGTCCCTCACATTAGGCAGACTAATAAAAAATTATATGCCCCATGGCTAATAAGAGTAGCACTGCAGTCTGCTGTGTCACAGTGCATAAAACACTACCCATACACATGAAAAAGGAGCTCCGGTGTTAAGAGGGATACACCGGGGGGTCCTATATAAATCCCACATAATTTTAAAAAATAACATCCTCTAGATGCTTCCTATAGCCTGTAATGAGTGTCTGGATTCTGAATGAAGGTATTTTGGACCATTCCTCCTTGCAAAACATCTCCACTTCAGTTAGTGTAACGGTACCAACAGGATACCAAGGGTTAACACCAGAGAACAATTTGGCTTTTCTTATCACCTAGGCGTCTGCTCTCTGAGGGTGATTAAACAATGGACTGTTTATCACTAACTTTAATGACAGTACACAATAGCTTCTTAAAGTTGAACACAGTTAACTCCTTCAGTACTGACAGAAGGGTCTGTCACATATACATAGCACACAATACAGCCTATAGACAACCTTTCTTACATTATAGTCCAGAAGTGGCTAGGTTTGCCACAATGCTCCCCCAGAACCAAGCCGGCATGCACAGTCTGATCCCAACGGATCGGCTTGGGGATGTCCGGGGAAGTACTCACAGATCACTTTCCAAGTTCAGTTTGTCTGGACAACCCGTCGGCATTAACGTTTTGTTTCCCTGGGCGGTAATGGATTGTAAAGTCGAAGGGCTGCAGCGCCAAACTCCAGCGCAGCAGCCTGGCATTGTCCCCGGCCACACGGTTCAGCCACACCAACGGGTTGTGATCTGTGAGTAAGGAAAAAGGTTGTCCATACAGGTACGGCTGCAACTTTTTGAGGGCCCACACCACGGCCAGGCATTCTTTTTCGATGGCGGCGTAGCTTACTTCACGGGGCCACAACTTTCGGCTCAAGTAAGCTACGGGGTGTTCTCCGCCATCTGCTCCAACTTGGCTCAGCACTGCCCCCACTCCAAACATCGAAGCGTCTCTGTGAACAAGAAATCTTTTAGTGGGATCGGGTGCAGCAAGTACAGGCGCATTAGTTAGAGCAGTCTTTAGTTGTTGGGTCACCTCTGCGGTAAACTGGGTGCCCCTATCCGATATTATCTCCTGGGGGAACCCTACCCGGGAAAATATTTTTATTAAGGCTTCAGCTACCGTCTCTGCATGGATGTTGGAGAGAGCAATGGCCTCGGGGTACCTAGTGGCGTAGTCCACCACGGTTAAAATGTACCTCTTCCCGGAGGGACTGGGCTTGGGTAGTCACGGGGTTAACATCAGCGGGACCCATGGGAGCATAGGCAGAAACAAGGGGGGCCAAGTCATTTCCAAGGAGAACATCAGCAGGTAAGTCCTTCTTGACCCCCACATTCACAGGTCTAGCGCCCACTCCCCAATCCAAATGTACCCTGGCAACAGGTAGGCGGAACACAGTGCCCCCTGCTACCCTCACAGCCACAGTGTCTCCAGTGTGCTGTTTCTCAGACACCAAGTTCTCTTGAAGCAAGGTCATGGTAGCACCAGTATCCCGTAGACCACTGACCTCCTTCCCATTCACTTTAACCCGTTGCCGGTTATTCCGGTGGGCAGCTTGCACGGGGTCTGCTTCATGTAGGCTGCCCCAGCATTCTGGCGCCTCTACGTAGCGGGCCGCAGGCTGAGGATTATGTGGGATTCCGCCGGCGGGTCTTCTCCAGGACTGTGCTTGATTCGCTGCGTTTAGGGGACACTCTGGTCTTTTGTGCCCTAGTTGCTTACATCCAAAGCACCGAATAGGTTGTGGGTAGCCCCGCGAATTGAACCGGGCTCTCTGAGGGTAGTTCGTGGCCGGAGGCCGTGTGGTATAGCGGTGCGCCGGGGGCTGGTAACTGGCAGCTGCTGGGGTGACTGGGGGTCTGTACTCCACTCTAGCAGTGGGCAATCGGTATACCGCTCCCCCTGCCCCTCGTACTGCCACGGATCCGCCAGTGTGTGCTGTATCCGGCACCAAATGGGGAGCTATCAGGGTTAAAGTAGCTCCCGAATCCCGAAGTCCCTGGTCCTCCTTCCCCTCTACGGTCACCAGCTGGCTGTGATGTTGCCGGTTATCGGTGGCCCGGACCGACATCACCTCATGCAGAATTCCCAGGGGTTCCTCGGCTTGGGTGCTCAACACCTCATGAGCGGCTGGCTCCGTTTGGTAATGGTGAGCAGCCGCCCTTGGGGCCAGGTTCTGTCTGACCTGGTTCCAAGCTTGTCTGCTCCGATTTTGGGTGCACTCACGTGCCATATGTCCCCACTGCTTGCAGGTGTGGCATTGTATATTCGCCCGTCGGTTGTATCGTGAGGGGGGTGGTGGATTCCCTGGGGCTGGGCGAAAAGGTGCCACTGTGGGGTTGTTAGGCTGTAGTCCATGGTGCCTCCTTGGCATCAAAATGCTGGTCTGCTAATCTGGCTGCTTCGGTTAAGGTGAGGGGTTTTCGATCTCTCACCCATTCTTGGGCTTCTGGGGACAAGCCATTAAAGAATTGCTCCAACAGCATCAGTTGTCGCAATTCTTCCATGGTGGTAGCTTGGCTGGCCCTTATCCACCCTTGAGATGCTTGATCCAGCTTGTGGGCCCACTCTGCATGTGAATCTCTTTCTGGCTTGCGCAGGCCTCTAAACTTGCGCCGGTATGCCTCTGGGGTAATGGCATATCTTTCCAAGACTCTTCACTTTAGCGTAATCCTTGCTGTCCTCCCTGGGTACAGCGCGATACGCTTCCGCTGCCCTACCGGCTAGCTTACCTGCTAGCACCGGCACCCATACGGACTGCTCCAAATCATGTAACTCGCACAGTCTCTCAAAATCCTGTAAATACCCATCGATCTCATCCTTCTCCTCACAAAACATTTTAAATGCATGGTATGGGATTTTGGGTCTTACTGGGTTGCTGAGTGCGTCCAAAATGTATTCTGCTTGGGAGGATGCATTCCGCGGACTGTGTGCCATCACGTACTCCTGCACATCTGCCATTACCACGGATAGCATATCCCGTGGTACAGGTTGGGGTAAAAATTCCAGCCTGGTCCTCATTTCCCTCTGGTATAGGGTCTCCTCCATGGCTGCTGGAGGCGTAGCGCTGCGAGCTCTGTCTCCCTCCATCAGCTCGGCAATTAATATAGCCTTGGGTTTGCTGCTGCCTATCTTTCCCCTGGCTTCTAGCAGTTCCTTTAACGTTTGTCTCTTTAGCTTAGAATAATCCATCTCCATTCACTTCGGTCCCTGGTACTCCTTCCATCTTAGTCAGTATTGTAGTAATCCCCCTCTTCCTGAGGTTACTGGGTTGTGTAGTTGCTCTTCTGGGCGATAAGGTTCATTCCGTTGCTTGCCACCAATTGTAACGGTACCAACAGGATACCAAGGGTTAACACCAGAGAACAATGTCCTGCATAGGGAATCAGCAACTCACAACCCAGCCAGTTTTCAGGTTTAAAACAGAATGACATTTATTAAAAGGCTATGCCTAGTATTTATGCAGGTCTGACCCCCCAGATGGGGGGTTGAAAGAATGTTGTACATTAGATGGAGGGCCCACACCCTTGGACAGACCACAATAGAATCACATTACTTTACTTAGGCAGATAACAACTTAAACACAAAACACATTTGGTTTTTCTTATCACCTAGGCGTCTGCTCTCTGAGGGTGATTAAACAATGGACTGTTTATCACTAACTTTAATGACAGTACACAATAGCTTCTTAAAGTTGAACACAGTTAACTCCTTCAGTACTGACAGAAGGGTCTGTCAAATCTACATAGCACACAATACAGCCTATAGACAACCTTTCTTACATTATAGTCCAGAAGTGGCTAGGTTTGCCACAGTTAGGTTTGATGATTGCCAAGCATGGACAGCCCGCTTCAAATCACTCCACAGATTTTCAATGATATTGAGGTCTGGGGACTGGGATGACCATTCCAGAACATTGTACTTTTTCTCTGCATAAATGCCAGAGTAGATTTTGAGCAGTGTTTTGGGTCGTTGTCTTGTTGAAATATCCAGCTCCGGCGTAACTTCAACTTTGTGACTGATTCCTCAACATTATTCTCAAGTATCTGCTGATATTGAGTGAAATCCATGTGACCCTCAACTTTAACAAGATTCCCAATAGCGGCACTGGCCACACAGCCCCATAGCATGATGGAACATACACTAAATTTTACTGTGGGTAGCAAGTCTTGGAACGCTGTGTTCTTTTGCCGCCATGCATAACGACCCTTATGACCAAATAACTCAATCTGTTTCATCAGTCCATAGCACCTTCTTCCAAAATAAACCTGGCTTGTCCAAATGTGCGTTTGCATACCTCAAGCATCACTGTCCCATACAGCTTTTCCTTGTGCAAAGTGCGCTGAATTGTTGAACGATGCACAGTGACACCATCTGCAGCAAGATGATGTTGTAGGTCTTTGGAGGTGGCCTGTGGGCTGTTTTTGACCGTTCTCACCATCCTTTGCCTCTCCAATATTTTACTTGACCTGCCACTTCTGGCCTTAATAAGAACTGTGCCTGTGGTCTTCCATTTCCTCACTATGTTCCTCACAGTGGACACTGACAGCTTAAATCTCTGCAATTAGCTTTTTGTAGCCTTCCCCTAATCCATAATGTTGAACAATCTTTGTTTTCAGGTCATTTGAGAGTTGTTTTGAGGCCCCCATGTTGCCACTCTTCAGAGGATAGTCAAAGAGAACAACAACTTGCATGATAAGATGTACCTGTCTATGAAGTTCAAGGCTTAATGGGCTCACCAAACCAATTGTGTGTTCCAATTAATCAGTGCTAGATAGTTACAGGTATTATCTGTATCTGGAACAGGGGTAATCTGACATGGGAAGAAAGAAAGGCCCTCAATGAACTAACTAAAGCCACCAATGTCATTATAAAGCCAGCAGACAAGGGTGGGAACTTGGTCCTTATGGATGAAGCTAGTTATGTTTTTGAGGTTAAAAGGCAACTAGGAGTACCGGAACAATATGTAAAATTAAGTAGTAATCCAACAAAGTCTATACAATCCAATTTATTTAAAGTACTAAGTAAAGCTAAGAGAGAGGGACTTATCTCCTTATGAGAATTTAAGTTCCTCTATCCAGAATTTCCAAAAGTGCCGGTTTTCTATACAATTCCTAAAATTCATAAGAGCATGACTAAGCCACCAGTGAGACCTATTGTCTCGGATATTGGTAGTTGTACAGAGAATTTAGGACAATTTGTGGATTACTTTCTGCGGCCCTTCCTCACCAGCCTCCCCTCATATGTAAAAGATACTTGTGACTTATTGAAAAAACTTGATGGTATTACTGTCTCTGAAAATACCCTTCTTGTATCTCTTGATGTAGAAGGCCTGTTGTTACAGAAGCATTAGTTATTTTGTTGTGAAGAGCTTATTTCCCAGCAGCAATGCCTGAACCAGCAAGCCAGCGCCTAAGAAGGGCTCCAAGAAAACCGTAACAAGTATCATTTCATAAAGAGTTAACTCTTTTTTTTTTTCAGCTTTTAGAAACTATTGTCTAATCACCTCTGGAGCCAGACTGCTAATTGATAAGATGAACTTGTAAACTTGTTATCTTAAGTACTGTAATCCTATTGTGGCCTGTCAAAGGACAGTGCTCTCTATCTAAATGTGTGATGGGGGATTTTGTGCTTCCCCCCCTCTCCCCCTGGGAGTGCCCTGTGTGCATGTAACCTTAATAAAAAGCAGGCTGGGCATCCCAGTCCTGAGTTCTTGTTTGACCCTCAATCGCAGCGTTGACTCGTTTTTGTGGGCAGAAGGGTATCCTAGCTGTACTGCAGCTAAGGGAGATTATTCTATATTTGCGAGACTCATATAGAATACTATGGAAAGCAGCTTCTCCCCTCTTTAGCAATAGGGATCCAGGCTACTAAGCGGTCCATCTCTCAGCGAGACTAAGGGTAACCATAACATTTGGCGGCAGCGGCGGGATTTTCCTGGATTTCCTAGGAGAGGTACAGAACGGATGGAGAGCGCTTACGAAAAATTGAAGCGTACAATCCTAAAAGATTTACTTGAAAGCAGAGGGGGGTACGCCAGCAACCGGCCGAGGAGAGAGCTGATCGCAGAATTGACCGAACTGGATCAGAGCTTTACAATGGCGGAAACACCGACCACGATTAGTGACGAAAAAAACAGGATTGTTCGGGAAAGGCTCTCATTATACGGGCCGAACCCCTCCATGGAATTGGTACAGCAGTTGATGGCGGAGGCGGACGAGGATATACGAGAGACTCGAGCCCACGAACTCAACCTAGCGAACGCACACCGCAATGCTGAAGCCCCGCAGGTAATCATCCCTGTCGAAAATGCTGGGAGGCCCAAGATACCCTATGCGGCATTTCGACCCTTCCTAAAGAGCGAGACAGGGATTGATGAATATTTGGCGGACTTCGAAAGGCAATGTGCCCTGCACCAGATTCCCAACAGAGAGTGGCCCACGATATTGTCTGGGAAACTATCCGGGCGAGCCCTGGAAGCCTTTCGTACTCTGGGTGCTGAGGAAGTGACACAGTATGAGCTAGTTAAGGAGACACTGTTGCGACGGTACGCTGTAACTCCGGACACGTATCGCCGACAGTTTCGGGGCACGGAAAAGAAGCCTAACGATACCCATATGGAATGGGCGCACCGAATGCGGAGAGCGGCAAATCACTGGCTGAGCGGAAGTAAAGCGGTGACTGGGGAGGAAATTTTACAATTGTTTCTCTTAGAACATTTTTATAATGGCATGGAACAGCAAGGGAAGGAATGGCTGCGAGACAGGCGGCCTTCTACCTTAGAAGAAGCAGCCAAATTGGCCGATGAACATTATGACTCCCGTCTTCACGAACCCATGAACTACCGAGCTCCAGCACGGGTCGAACCCAGAGAGGTTTACCGTGCACCCCCTCGTGCTGAATTCCGAGCCCCGGTGCCCACAGGGCCCGTCCGACACTCAGGACCACCCAATAACAGCTCTGAGCGTCCCAGACCGACTTGCCACCGATGCAAGCAACCAGGGCATTTCATGGCTAGCTGCCCCCTTAATACGCACCAGACACCCAGGAATTACAATTACCCCTCTGGGTCCTATCGTCCGGCCCGGGCCCTCTGTGTTAACCAAGAGGCCCCTATGGAGGGATATGTGGGGCCGCTTCACGAGGCAGACCCTGTATATGCTGCCTCAGATAACCGCCAGCACCATCGGCAGAGGGTATGGCTCGAGGGGCGATCTACCGAGGGATTGCGAGACACGCTGGTACAGAGTCATTTGGTGCCAGAGCACAATCGATCCGGACAGACTGTGGCCGTTAGAGTGGCGGGGGGGGATGTGTACAAAATTCCAACAGCTAAAGTGCATCTTGATTGGGGAGCGGGAAAGGGGGCTGTGAACGTGGGCCTAATGGATAATTTACCTGCCGAAGTACTACTGGGCAACGATTTGGGCCCCATGACTTCTGCCTATGCTCCAGTATGCAACAACGAGGCGGACCCAGTGACTACACGGGCCCAAGCCCAGACGGAGCGAGAGCTCTCACCAGTGCGGGAGACACAGGTAAGACCTACCCCGACCTTGCCTGACAGGTTAGGCCCCATACCCTGGGACACCCCAGATGCTTTCGAGACAGAGTCTAAGACTGACCCGACCTTACAAAAGTACCGGGAACGAGCAGAGACCGGAGGGGGCGGGGCAGATAACGAAACATTCTTATGGGAAAAAGGGAAACTATACCGCTGGACAGAGAAAAGGGGACAGCGTAGGCAACAGCTGGTAGTGCCCCACAAATACCGTCAAGAAATCCTCAAAATAGGCCACGACATCCCCTTAGCAGGCCACCTAGCCATTACCCGTACCCTATACCGCATTACTCACACGTTCTTTTGGCCAGGGGTGCACGCTGACGTTAGAACTTACTGTAACACCTGCGATGTGTGTCAACGAGTAGGAAGGCGAGGCGATCACCCTAAAGCCCAGCTAGTAAATATGCCCATTGTAGAGGAACCCTTCAGCCGGGTTGCTATTGACCTAGTGGGACCACTGGCTACCCCTAGTCCCTCCGGTAAGCGATACATTCTTACCGTAGTGGACTACGCTACCAGGTACCCAGAGGCTGTCGCCCTATCCAACATACAAGCGGATATGGTAGCGAATGCACTAGTACAGGTGTTCTCCCGGGTAGGATTTCCAAAAGAAATCCTATCCGACCGAGGCACCCAATTTACGGCTGAATTGACCCAACAACTCTGGCAGGTTTGCAAAATTAAGTCCCTCCTGAGCTCCCCATACCACCCCCAGACGAACGGGCTGTGTGAGAGGTTCAATGGGACCCTCAAGCAAATGCTCAAGACGTTCACTCAGGAATACCGAGACTGGGAACGCTTCCTGCCGCACCTCCTATTTGCTTATCGGGAGGTGCCCCAGGAAACGACAGGGTTCTCTCCCTTCGAGTTGCTCTACGGAAGAAAGGTACGGGGACCCCTAAACCTGATCCGGGAGCACTGGGAGGGAGAGATGGAGGCTGATGGTGTCCCAATTGTGCCATACGTGCTGGAACTCAGGGACCGAATGGAGCAATTAGCCAAATCCGTGCGGGCTAATCTCCAGTTGGCCCAGAGAAGACAGAAAGTATGGTACGATCGGGGGGCCCGAAAGAGAATCTTCACCATAGGACAAAAGGTGTTAGTACTTAAGCCGGTGAAGACAGACAAATTGCAGGCGTCCTGGCAGGGTCCCTACCAGATCGTAGAGAAAAGGGGAGACACCACTTATGTGATAGCTAGCTGCCACGACAACCATCTTAGAAAGACATTCCATGTAAACATGCTCAAGGAATATTTTGAGCGACCAGAGAACGTGACGGCCGTATGTTGTTCCCCTCAGGAAGACCCCGACAGTTTACCCATTCCAGACCTATTAGAAAAGAGCCTCCCCACAGGTATAGTGGCGCAGGTTCAGATAGGGGACCGACTTAGCCCCACTGAAAGGGAGCAGCTCAACCAACTCCTCCAGTCCAAACACCTCACCTTCTCCCCGAAGCCAGGGTACACTACTTTAACCACCCACCAGGTAGATACTCCGGGACAAGCTCCCTTGCGCCAGGCTCCGTACCGAATCCCCGAAGCAGTTAGGACAGGAATGAAGAAGGAGATCGATGAGATGCTCCAGCTCAGGGTAATTGAGCCCTCCGATAGTCCCTGGGCCTCCCCAGTTGTCTTGGTGCCCAAGAAAGATGTGACCACCCGGTTCTGCGTAGACTATCGGAGGCTCAATGAAAATACCGTGACGGACGCTTACCCTATGCCCAGGGTAGACGAGCTACTCGATCGTATAGCCAGGGGAAATTACCTGACCACTATTGACCTCTGCAAAGGTTACTGGCAGATTCCCCTGGCCCCGGAGGCTATCCCCAAGTCGGCATTCGTCACTCCATTCGGCTTATATCAGTTTAGGGTAATGCCGTTTGGGATGAAGAATGCCCCAGCTACATTCCAGTGCTTGGTGGATAGGCTCCTGGATGGCTTCCAGAGTTTTGCTTGCGCCTACCTGGACGACATAGCGATCCACAGTGAGTCCTGGGAGGACCACTTAGCTCATGTGGGAATGGTTCTGGATCAGATCCGGGCTGCTGGCCTGACTCTGAAGCCAGAAAAATGCCACTTTGGGATGGCCGAGGTACAGTACCTGGGTCACCGGGTGGGGTGTGGAAAGCAGCGACCAGAGCCGGCCAAAATAGAAGCTGTCGCCAATTGGCCCACCCCCATCACTAAGACTCAGGTCCTAGCCTTCCTGGGCACGGCAGGGTACTATAGACGGTTCGTACCAGACTACAGCACACTTGCCAAACCCCTGACTGACTTGACCAAAAAGAACTTACCTCGACAGGTCCTGTGGTCTCCCCACTGTGAAACGGCTTTCCAGGCTCTCAAAAATGCTCTAATTAACGCTCCTGTCTTGGCGGCCCCAGCCCTTAACAAACGTTTTATCGTCCATACAGATGCTTCCATGTTCGGGCTGGGAGCCGTCCTCAGCCAAGTAGGCGAAGATGTAGGGGAGCATCCAGTTGCCTACATCAGCCGGAAGCTCCTGCCCCGCGAAGTCAGCTATGCAGCGGTCGAAAAGGAGTGTTTGGCTTTGGTGTGGGCATTAAAGAAATTGACTCCCTATTTATATGGTCAGGAGTTCACTCTGGTCACCGACCATAACCCGTTGGTGTGGCTGAACCGGGTCTCTGGAGATAACGGCAGGCTATTACGTTGGAGCTTATCGTTGCAACCCTTCAATTTCACCATTACTTACAGACCTGGGAAACAGAATGGCAACGCCGACGGGTTGTCCAGACAAACCGACCTCAGCCCCGCATAACCAGCGGTCTGGACAGCCTTAGTCTGCCCCGAAAAGGGGTCAGACCGTGTCTGCCAGAGTGTTCCACAGAAAGGGAGCACTGTTACAGAAGCATTAGTTATTTTGTTGTGAAGAGCTTATTTCCTAGCAGCAATGCCTGAACCAGCAAGCCAGCGCCTAAGAAGGGCTCCAAGAAAACCGTAACAAGTATCATTTCATAAAGAGTTAACTCTTTTTTTTTTCAGCTTTTAGAAACTATTGTCTAATCACCTCTGGAGCCAGACTGCTAATTGATAAGATGAACTTGTAAACTTGTTATCTTAAGTACTGTAATCCTATTGTGGCCTGTCAAAGGACAGTGCTCTCTATCTAAATGTGTGATGGGGGATTTTGTGCTTCCCCCCCTCTCCCCCTGGGAGTGCCCTGTGTGCATGTAACCTTAATAAAAAGCAGGCTGGGCATCCCAGTCCTGAGTTCTTGTTTGACCCTCAATCGCAGCGTTGACTCGTTTTTGTGGGCAGAAGGGTATCCTAGCTGTACTGCAGCTAAGGGAGATTATTCTATATTTGCGAGACTCATATAGAATACTATGGAAAGCAGCTTCTCCCCTCTTTAGCAATAGGGATCCAGGCTACTAAGCGGTCCATCTCTCAGCGAGACTAAGGGTAACCGTAACACCTGTATTCCTCCATCCCACATACAGTGGGTTTGGAAGCAATAAGATACTTTTTGGAGTCAAGAGGCCCAAATTTTGAGAAACGTACAGCTCTAATATGTGAGCTATTGGAATTTATACTACAAAATAACACTTTCACTTTTTATGGAAAATTTTACAAGCAAGTGAGAGGCACAGCTATGGGGCAGTATGTGCCCCCACATATGCGTGTCTCCACTTGGGAGCATGGGAACATGAAATCTTTGATGTATATAGTGAAACTTTTGAGTCCTCGGTCCTATTATGGATAATATATGTGGACGATATTTTAATGTTGTGGGATGGTAGCTATGAAGACTTAAAAATCTTTATTGGTAAACTAAATGAGAATGATAAGAATATTCTCTTGACTAGTGAAGTTGATAAAAAAAAGAATTAGCCTTAGATATAAAAATTAAAAATGAAGGGGTATCGATAGTCACAGAGAATTAGAGGAAAGCAAATGCCACCAATAGTATTTTGGAAGCAAGTAGTGCCCATCCACAGTCACTTATTAAAGGTATTCCTGTTGGTCAATTTCTAAGGTTGAGATGAAATTGCTCATCATTAAATAAATGAAGGATAGGTTCAGTAGGAGAGGATATTCAAAGAAATGTGTAAACAGAGCGTATGCTAGAGCTAGAAATAGTAGTAGGGATGACCTCCTTTATAAAAGTAAGCAAAATGATACCAGTAAGCAAATAAGATTCATAACAACATTTAATGATCAATGGAACAACTTAAGATATGCTCTCAAAAATAATTGTCATATTCTACAACTAGATGATAAAGTTAGAGGTATTGGGAGATTATCCTCTCCTCACAGCCAAAAGGGCCCCAAATTTGAAAAATAAACTGGTAAGAAGTAATTTTGTGAAAAGTCCCCTATCAGCAGACTAGCTTAGGAAGAATAGGGGTATCAAAGGAAGCTTTCCATGTGGGAAGTGTGTATACTGTCCCTATATGGAAAGCAGCCATAGGTTCTCTGGTACTGGGAGTAGAGAATATGACATTAGGTACTTTTTTAATTGTGATTCGGTGGGGGTGGTATATCTTCTACACTGTGGCTGCCCCCGGTTCTATGTTGGGAAAACGAAACGTGTCCTCAAAGATAGGATTCAGGAACATAGAGATGACATATATTATAAAAGAGATACCAATGTTGCGCGACACTTTAAAAAGTATCATGCAGGAGATCCATGTTCTTTAAAATTTACTGTCATTGATAAAGGAGATTTTAAAAATAGAGGGGGTGAAGTGGACAAAATCTTACTTCAAGAGGAAGCAAGGTGGTTTTTTGTGCTGAAAACAAGGTTTCCACTAAGCCTTAATGACAAAGTAGATTATGCCTGCTTTTTATAATTGATAGATGAGATGTAGGATGTATTCCTAACTGTGTTGTTAATTTTGTAGGTTTTTTCTACATTATAACATAATGTTTCTTATTTGATATCTAAGGTAAATGAGGCCTAGCAGATTGGTATCTGTCTGGAGGTGTACGCCATTATCTATGAGAAGTTTTTAGTTTAGTGTTTTCCAGGTTTGGAAATAAAAAGATGTAAATAGGATTTTTTAAGCATGTGAGAATAATTCTGATATGTACCTTTTAAGAGCACCAGGTAAAACTGCACAAAGTAGGCTGGGCCAATTAAAGTTTAAAAGGCTGTTCTGAGTTTAGTGGATTACTGCCCTGACAAAGCACCAGTGTGAGTCTGCCTTAGGGGTGAAACACATATGCTGTTGGCAATGAGGCTCTTTGTATCATGCGTCTGGACATCTTTTATATGCAATGTCCCCTGTACATTGGATTCATATGAGCCGCTGACATTTAGAATGGTGATCAAGTGTAAACTTTGTCTGGATGCCGGTGCATATATATACCGGGACTGCTTTGGATTCGATTTGCACAGTTTTGGCACCCTGGTGGGAGATGGCCTTTTGAGAGGAGAGAGTTTCATATGTTTGTTTGCCTCCCATTGAGCAGTGCTGTTTGTATACAAGGCAGGTGTGCGTATGTTTGCACCGGAGCTCTTTGCAAGCAGTCCAGTGACGTCAGAGATGTAGGAGGGCTTAACAGATGAAATCAAGCTACTCGTTTGTGTACGAGCTCCCGTGAAAGGGAGTCCCAGGAGGGGAACATAAGCCGCTTCTATCACTTTGGTCACCTAAGCACTACAGTATTGACGTTGCTAGCTCAAATAAAAGCCCGGTTTAAACCTAGTGTGGTGTGAACCGCGGTTATATACCAGAAAGAGTGGGCTTCAATTGTATGAAATGTGCATATATACGGTGGATATAAAAAGTCTACAAAGATAAATCATTTCAGAACTTTTTCCACCTTTATTGTGACCTATAAACTACACAAATCAATTGAAAAACAAACTGAAATCTTTAAGGTGGAGGGAAGTAACAAAAAAACCTAAAATAATGTGGTTGCATAACTGGGGATGTAGCTGTTTTCAGAATTAAGCAATCACATTCAAAACCATGTTAAATAAGAGTCATCACACACCTGCCATAATTTAAAGTGCCTCTGATTAACCCCAAATAAAGTTCAACTGTTCTAGTAGGTCTTTCCTGACATTTTCGCTTTCAAAGCATCAGAGGGATCTCATTGTTAAAAGGTATCATCAAGGGGGCGGAGCCAACTAGCTATCAGAGTAGACGTGTGGGACCACAGCTCCTGCCATAATTATACATAAACTAGCTAAAAGCTAATAATATTTAATACCAAATTGCCCTAGATCACCCTTGCAGCTGAAAGACCAGCCTTGTGAGAATTATGGAATTTTGGGGGCCCTAGCAGCACTTCAGTGTTAGGCCTTCAGAGCCGATGAGACTCCTTGCCACAATGGACCCTCATTACCAGAGGGTTAATGATATCACCCTGGAGACATAAGGGCTATAGAGGCCATCAACAGCTAGAAACTGATACTGGATCTTCTACTGGGGAGAAGCTAGCCCTTGTATAGCGCTACGAGGCGATACCTCCTGCACTGCTGAGATTTATATATTCTTCAAAATGTCAGATTTAAAGAGCGCACTACAAGCTTTATTTTCGGAATATGAGACTGCAATGCTGGCTAGGTTTGATAGCCTTTTACTGAAAATGCAGTCTGTTGGTGGTCAGGGCTCTGCTGCTAAGGTAATGGCGGCGGGGGAGGAGGTCTCTGTTCGACAACTAAGGAACACGCCATGTTTTGCCGGTCATGCACTTCAACTAAGTCAAGATGTGACTCTCGTGGAAGCAAGTGGATTTGATCACTCGCAGTCTCTTCCCCATTCCGACTCAACAGTGGGAACTGTTCTTGTGCCTGAAGCAGCGGGAATTGCGGTTGCGGAGCCCAGTGATATCTGTAAGGATCGGCAACTTAACCTATATTCACGGCCCCAAGAGAACAGGGGTATTTACCCCATGCCGACTCGCGCTGAGACTTTCCTACATTTAGCACTGGACATTGTCCATGGTGTTCCGGCTGTCCCTCTGATAATTGGCTTGCGGGACAGAAGCAGCGCAGGTCAGTCATTTTGGGTCCTGCGTAGGCTTTTCCATAGGAGGCTAGCAGCATTTGAATCTGCCTTAGCTGGATGTGTGGAGTCTGGCTGTACAGCTTTTACACTAGCCTGTAGGAAAGGAGTGGGCTGAGGAGAGACATTGGGAGCGGATTTGAGCTACAGGACGTTAAATGTCAATGTCTGATGATTTTAATCTCACAATTTGTTAAAGCACAGTTACTGAACATTATATATTGTGTTTATGAAGTCCTTGGGCTGATATAGTACTGTAGCTTATACACTGGATAACATGACTATGATATAATCTAGATTATGGTAGCTAAATGTATGAGAATAAGGGTCAGTCTAGTTGTTTTAGTCTCATCTTCATCTCTGAATTTCCTAGGTAGTTGAACTGCACTTATAAATACTATATGCGTGTCACTGTACTACTAACTCCTAGTATGTTGTAGGCCCATTTTTGGGGATTTTTTTTTCTTTAGTGTGTGTCATTTGAGAGCTAAAGAGAGTGATGATTAAATAGCACACACTTTAGTAATATTGACCTAAATTAGTTAATCCTACTATGGGAATAGACCTCAATTAATCCTAACATCCTTAGTGCCCTATTAAGTGTTTGACTGTGACCCCTTTTCCATTTATAACCTGTAGAAAGTCTGCTCCCTTATCATTATTGCGGTCCCCTTCTGATATTATACATGGGTGAGGAGGAGAGTAGTTATATCTAAATATAGCTTGGGATCCATTGTTTGTTCACCATGGGGGACCCTGCTACCAGCCCAGGATCTGCCCCCTTCCTTTCCACCCCCGTCATTTTCCACCCCCCTCCTTTTCAACCCTCCCTTTCCACCCCTCCCTCCTCCCTTCCCACCCCTCCCTCCTCCCTTTTCACCCCTCCCTCCTCCCTTTTCACCCCTCCTTCCTCCCTTTCCACTCCACTCCCCTCCCTTTCCAACCCCCCTTCCTTTCCACCCTCCCTTCCTTTCCACCCCTCCCTTTCCACCCCCCCCTTCCAACCCTTCCTTTCCACCCCCTTCCTTCCACCCCTCTCTTCTCACCCCTTTCCCTCCCCCTCCCTCTCCCCCCCTCTCTCCCTCTTCATCCCCTCTTTCCCCTATCCTCTTCCCTTCCCTTTTTCCTTTCCCTTCCCCCCTTCTCTCCCCCCCTTTTTTCTTTTTCCCCTCCTCCTTCCTTCCCCCTTCACAAGTGTATGGTAAGGGATAGATAGATTATCCTTCATACTCCCTTTTGGCAGAGTTTTATTGTCTCTGCCCTGTTCGTAGAACCATTGTCGTGGTTTCTGCCTACATAAGTGTCAAAATGGTTCTTCGGATTAAAAATCTAGAGATTTATTTGAATATTATCCTGAGTTCAATGTCTACAGACTGTCTATCACCATAGTTTTAGTATTGATGTTAGCTCATTTGGGTACCACCTATCTGTTTTTGGATGTATGTGTGAAGCAGTCCCTGTAGTTCTCTGTCTCTGACGCAGCGTTGGTACTTACATCTTTAATGTTGTTCTGTTTAATTGTACCATCCTCCTTCAATTTTATTATTACGTTTTAGGGACCTACCCATGGTCCTAGCTGTCATTGGAAGGAGACTATAAAGTGCAGGCCTTGTCTAGGCCTGTATTACTTAAAAGCCCTCTGAGTAGTACCTTCAATATAGAGGTCCAAAACTGGCCTCAGCTATCTTGGAGGGAAAAGAGGGTGCTTTCAGGTTTGTATTTGTTTATGTATGCGATATGTATTTTGCCATATATTATGCGTCATATGTTTGTATGAGCAAACTGTTTTTTTTCTGTCTTGGAAATTGTTATTCCCTCAATAAAAATATAATAAAAAAAAAAAAAGGTATCATCAAGTGGAGAACATATGGCACAACAATGACATTACCAAGAACTGGACATCCCTCCAAAATTGATGAAAAGACGAGAAGAAAACTGGTCTGGGAGGCTACCAAGAGGCCTACAGCAACATCAAAAGAGCTGCAGCAATATCTGGCAAGTACTGGCTGTGTGGTACATGTGACAACAATCTCCCGTATTCTTCATATGTTTGGGCTTTGGGGTAGACGGCAAGACGGAAGCCTTTTCTTACGAAGAAAAACATCCAAGCCCAGCTAAATTTAGCAAAACACATCTGAAGTCTCCCAAAAGCATGTGAGAAAAGATGTTATGGTCTGATGAAACCAAGGTTGAACTTTTTGGCAATAATTCCAAAAGATATGTTTGGCGCAAAAACAGCACTGCATATCACCAAAAGAACACCATACCCACAGTGAAGCATGGTGGTGGCAGCATCATGCTTTGGGGCTGTTTTTCTTCAGCTGGAACTGGGACCCTATTCAAGGTAGAGGGAATTATGAAAAGTTTCAAATACCAGTCAATATTGGCACAAAACCTTCAGGCTTCTGCTAGAAAGCTGAGCATGAAGAGGAACTTCATCTTTCAGCATGACAACGACCCAAAGCATACATCCAAATCAACAAAGGAATGGCTTCAACAGAAGAATATTAAAGTTTTAGAATGGCCCAGCCCTGAATCCAATCAAAAATCTGTGGGGTGATCTGAAGAGGGCTGTGCACAGGAGATGCCCTCGCAATCTGACAGATTTGGAGTGTTTTTGCAAAGAAGAGTGGGCAAATCTTGCCAAGTCAAGCTGTGCCATGCTAATAGACTCATACCCCAAAAGACTGAGTGTTGTAATAAAATCAAAAGTTGCTTCAGCAAAGTATAAGTTTAAGGGTGTGCACACCTAAAAGATTTCAGTTTGTTTTTCAATTGAGTTGCATAGTTTATAGGTCACATTAAATGTGGAAAAAGTTCTGAAATGATTTATCTTTGTCTCATTTTTTTACATCACAGAAACCTGCCATTTTAACAGGGGTGTGTAGACCTTTTATATCCACTGTAAGTTCAACATATCATCTAACTTGCACGCTTTTTCACCTGCCATTACTCTGTCTTAACGTACTTGTAACAAGCAGGACTTTCTGTACCACATTGTTTGAATTAGGAGGTTTTTTGAACGGCTCATATAAGATTGCAACAATAGGTGGTTTAATGTCATACATTAGTTATTCTATTTGTGTTTAGTCATTCAGAAATGTACAAATGGGTTTGCAAGTAACTTTATATAATATGTAGCAAAGAGACTTCTTTGTTTTTTTTTTATATAATAAAATATATGGTGTTTAATACAAAAGAGTGCTGAATTCCCTTTCTTTAATAGGAAGGAATAATTTATCCTTCTTAGTCACTTCTTTAATATTGTGTGTGTATATATATATATATATATATATATATATAATGTAGCCCTCAGTTTACGCCGGGGTTAGGTTCCAGAAGGAATGGTTGTAAATCGAAACCGTTGTAAATTGAAACCCAGTTTATAATGTAAGTCAATGGGAAGTGAGGGAGTTAGGTTCCAGGCCCTCTCAAAATTGTCATAAGTAACACCTAATACATTATTTTTAAAGCTTTGAAATGAAGACTTTAAATGCTAAACATCATTATAAACCTAATAAAATAATCACACAACACATAATATGTAATTAAAATAAGTGAAATGAATAAAAACATTTGCTAAACAGCATTATAAACCTAATAAAATAATCACATAACACAGACTTCACTTGCATTTTTCTGCAAACAGTTCTTTCTATGCATTCCAATCTGCACTGATTTATAGACAGGAAGATCTTGTTCCTTTGAAATCTGCTCGATAGCTCAGGTCTGGTTAAACTGATTAATTTCAGCTTGCTTGGCTTGCATATCTTTGATGCAACACAAGCGGACAGCTCCACCTACTGGCTATTTTAATAAATGCACTGCTTCTCAATGCTTTTCAATAGCAGTCACATGACTGGAAAAAAGGTTGTTATTCTTAAATGGTGTAAATTGAACCGTTGTAAAACGAGGGCCACCTGTGTGTATGTATATGTATATGTATATATATATATATATATATATATATATATATATATATATATATATATATATATATATATATATATATATACACACACACACAGTGGATATAAAAAGTCTTCACACCCCTGTTAAAGTGTCAGGTTTCTGTAATGTAAAAAAATGAGACAGAAAGAAATAAATCATTTCAAAACTTTTTCTACCTTTTAATGTGACTTATAAACTGTACAACTCAATTGAAAAACAAACAGAAGTCTTCTAGGTGAAGGGAAGTAAAAATAAAATATGGTTGCATAAGTGTGCACACCTTATAACTAGGGATGTAGCTGTGTTCAGAATTAAGCAGTCATATTCAAAACCCATGTTAAATAGGAGTCAGTACACACCTGCCATCATTTAATGTGCCTCTGATTAACCCCAAATAAAGTTCAGCTGTTCTAGTAGGTCTTTCCTGACATTTTCTTAGTCGCATCCTACAGCAAAAGCCATGGTCCGCAGAGAGCTTCTAAAGCATCAGAGGGATCTCATTGTTAAAAGGTATCAGTCAGGAGAAGGGTACAAAAGAATTTCCAAGGCATTAGATATACCATGGAACACAGTGAAGACAGTCATCATCAAGTGAAGAAAATATGGTGCAACAGTAACATTACCAAGAACTGGATGTTCCTCCAAAAATGATGAAAAGACGAGACGAAAACTAGTCTGGGAGGCTGCCAAGAGGCCTACAGCAACATTAAAGGAGCTGCAGGAATATCTGCTAATTTCTGGCTGTGTGGTATCGCCCGTATTCTTCATATGTCTGGGTCATGGGGTTGAGTGGCAAGATGGAAGCCTATTCTTAATAAAAAAACATCCAAGCCTGGCTAAATTTTGCAAAAACACATCTGAAGTCTCCCAAAAGCATGTCGCAAAAGGTGTTCTGGTCTGATGAAACCAAGATTAAACGTTTTGGCCCTAATTCCTAAAGATATATGTTTTGCGCAAAAACAACACTGCAATTCACCAAAAGAACACCATACCCACAGTGAAGCATTGTGGTGGCAGCATCATGCTTTGGGGCTGTTTTTTTTCAGCTGGAACTGGGGTCTTAGTCAAGGTAGAGGGAATTATGAATCGTTCCAAATACCAGTCAATATTGGCACAAAACCTTCAGGCTTCTACTAGAAAGCTAAACATGAAGAGGAACTTCATCTTTCAGCATGGCAACAACCCAAAGCATACATCCAAATCAACAAAGGAATGGCTTCACCAGAAGAAGATTAAAGTTTTGGAATGGCCCAGCCAGAGCCCAGACCTGAAGTGTTTTTGCAAAGATAAGTATGCAAATCTTGCCAAGTCAAAATGTGCCATGCTGATCGACTCATACCCAAAAAGACTGAGTGTTGTAATAAAATCAAAAGGTGCTTCAACAAAGTATTAGTTTAAGGGTGTGCACACTTATGCAACCATATTATTTTATTTTTATATTTTTTTCTTCCCTCTACCTAAAACATTTCAGTTTGTTTTTCAATTGAGTTGTACAGTTTATAGGTCACATTAAAGGTGGAAAAAGTTCTGAAAATGTCTCATTTTTTTTATATCACAGAAACCTGACATTTTAACAGGGGTGTGTAGACTTTTTATATCCACTGTGTGTGTGTGTGTATGTATATATGTATACGCCTGAGAACCCTCTGAGATATTGCAGGTTCAGTTCCAGACGACCGCAATAAAGTGATTCACACTAATTTTTGTTTCCCAGTGCATATAAAAGTTATATTTACATTATACTGTAGTCTATTAAGTGTACAATAGCAATATGTCTAAAACAAAATGTACATACCTTAATTAAAAAATACAAATACAAACTATATCCAGCACAAGCGACCCAATACTGTGTGCGGGTTGTAAACGGGCTACTGCAAGACCCCACAGGTAAATGCTGAATACGAAGAAACAGCCGCACCACTTGTAATATCTAACTCCTTTATTCCATCTCAAAATAAGGAGCTAACAGTAGGTTAAGGGTACATAGCCCTGTTTCTTCATATTCGGCAATTCTTAATTAAAAAATACATTATTGCTAAAAAAAAAAAAAAATTGCTAACCAATATTTTTGCTGCTGGTGTGTATATATGTTTACTTATGTGTTTATATGTGTATTTATGTGTTTATATGGAAATATAGCACTGCTAGACTTGCTATACACCGGGTTGCCACAAACCTTCAATTTGTAAAAAGAGCAATATCTGAGAAGCGCAATAAAGTGAAGCGCAATAAAATGTGAGGTATGTATGTGTGTATATATGTATGTATGTGTGTGTGTGTGTATAATTTTTTTTAAGTCAAACCAAGCTATTGATCTAGGCCCTTTTTAGTATATTTGACATAACTTTTTGGCTGAGAAATACGATCATATATTGGAACAAAAACACTTTTTTGCAAACTTTAGGTTTCTCACTGAAATTATTTATACAAAACTACTGCAGTCATAAGATTAAATAGTTTTAAAAGCTTCTCTGGGATCCCCTTTGTTCAGAAATAGCAGACATGTATGGCTTTGCCATTGGTTTTTGGCAATTCTTCTGAAATTCTGGTCATTGAAGGAGTTCATTTTTGCTGTAGTGTAGAGATTACCGCCCCATCTAACAACTCCCCCCCTGATCCTTGCCAAACTGCTCTCTTCCCCTCCCCCTTCAAGATAATTTTATTTTCTGTAGTGTAGGGTGCCCCCTCCAAATAATTTTCTGTAACGAAGGGCCCCATCCCCCCCCCCCTCCCTTCATAAATATTTTTCTGTAGTTTAGGGAACCTTGCTCCTCCGCTGGGCTGATCCTCACACTTTAGGTACAACGTCAACGCAGTACGCTGGGCAAAGTTCTGTGTGATGTAGTGCCTACGTCCAAATGGTACAAGAGGTTAAACAAATTAGTGTTAGAAAGGATGAATATGTGTCAATTCTAATCAGAGAACAAGTCTATGTGCAATCTTTTTTAACTTTGTGTCATTTTTAGCATCCATTTCAGACATATGGATATGCATTCTTCTTTTCCCTGACGGGCTATTTTGGAATCTCTTTCGTTTTGGCCTTGATAAAACTTTTTGGTGCTCTTCTTGCAGTAACAGGTAACAATATATTACATAACTAATTTGTAATACATGCAATATTAATTGGGGAGAAAATGTATCTTATTTGTAAATATACCATAATGATTACATATTACCAATACATACCCTTTATGACTAATTTTGTACTTTTTGTTTTCATAACCCCAAGATATTCCTATTTGCCTCCAAAATTAATTTTCTTTTTAAAGACACGATGAGTCCACGGATCATCATCCTTACTTGTGGGATTTCACCTCCTGGTCAGCAGGAGGAGGCAAAGATCACCACAGCAGAGCTGTTAAATAGCTCCTCCTTTCCCTCCCACCCCAGTCATTCTCTTTGCCTACGTTAGTGATAGGAACAGATAAAGTGAGGTGTTAGGTTAGATTCTTCAATCAAGAGTTTATTATTTTTAAAGTAGTGCCAGAGAGTGCTACTTTGTTCTAGGGTGTAGCCTTAGTCCATATCAGTCTCTACAGTAGATCTTTGGTGGATTTAGAGCTATGGGAACTTGTGGGACATAATTCTCACTACGCCTCCCATTTTCAGCTGCCCTATATCCTTCAGCCTGAGATTCTTTCTGACTCAGCATGACTTTATCTCTCAGGCCAATGTGAGGGAGAGGACCTCTCAAGCTTGGCAACTGCCCTACTGCCAGGCAGTGTTTGAGGTAAGTGCTACCTTTTCTGGGATTTAAGGAGTCTCAGTGTTAGCTTAGCACTATGGCACATAAGGGGTTAATGGGAAGCCTTATTTATGTGGGGACAGTGTCAGACTTTCAGGATAAAAGTCTTATTTGGGCAGTAATTTGGTGCAGGCACTGGGGCTGGAGTTATGTTGCTAATTTTATTTTTACCACAATGGAAGGCTCCGGTGGTTTCACTTTTGTTTGTTTTTTTTCTCTAAGAGGGAAACATAGACTTGCAGCACGCCCACGAAGGGATTAGAAGGGATAAGATTTGCTGTACTGGGGTTTTCTGGGCTAGAGCAGCATGTAGACACCTTTTAATACGCTTTTAGCACAGATGCGTTCCTAGTCCGGTTTTTCTGGCAGACTGCAGTAACGGATCGTTGTCTTCTGGGATCCGGTAGCATTGGTTAAGGTGGGAGCACCTCAGCAGGTTGCTGTGGTGCAGAGGTTTAATTAATACTTATTTTTTCTGAAAGTTTTATTGCTACAGCACAATGGGCAGTTTTGTCAAGAGAAAGAAAAAATGTTTAAATTTAAAGAGACAGTAACGTTTTTTTATTTTTTTATTTTATTGCTATTCCCAGTATTTTTTCTGCTCAATATCAATATTTTATGTGAAAAGATGGATCAAGATGAGGTGCAAGCAGTTACATGTGCTTTATGTCTTGATGCAAATGTGGAACCACCAATCCCTTTCTGTCCTACATGTATTGAAAGGACTGTAAGTTTTAGGAATAACATTTTTACTGAGCCAATCTCCTCTCAGGCAGATGTTGTCCAAGAGTCTTCTGATGAGGGTCAATTTATGCCGCAACTTTCTCCCCAAGCGTCCCAAAAATTAGCACCCCCACCAGCAGTGCCCTGCACTTATGCTCTAGCACCTGCTGGAGTTACTTTAAAAGACATAGCTGCGGTTATGTCTTCCACAATTTCTGATGCGTTGTCTGCTTTTCCTATGCTTCAAGGCAAGCGCAAGAGGAAAGACAAACATGTTATCAGTGAGGTTTCTGATGCCATGGTGGCAGTCTCAGAGGTACCCTCCCAGGGAACTGAGATGGAGGTTATAGAGATTTTATCAGATGGCGAGATTTCAGATTCAGAACCTTTGACTGATTCAGAGGTTGTCTCTTTCCGATTTAAACTAGAACACCTCCGTCTGTTACTCAGGGAGGTGTTGGTTACCTTAGACGACTGTGATTCCACAGTAGTAGTCGCTCCTGTGAAGGCGAGTAAATTGGACAAATATTTCAAAGTTCCTACTTTCTCAGATGTTTTTCCAGTTCCTAAGCGAGCTTCGGAGATTGTTTCTAAGGAAAGAGAGAGACCAGGTATTCCCTTCTCTCCGTCTCCTATTTTCAGAAAGATGTTTCCTATAGCTGACGCTGTCAAGGAAGCTTTGCAATCGGTGCCTAAGGTATAAGGGGCTATTTCCACTTTAGCCAAGCGAGCTACTATTCCTATTGAGGATAGTTGTCTTTAAAGACCCCATGGACAAGAAGTTGGAGGGTCTACTTAAAAGATTTATGTTCACCAGGGTCTGCTGTTGCAGCCGGCTGCATGTATTGCTACTGTCATTAGTGCGGCAGCTTATTGGTTTGATGCTCTGTCCGAGTCTCTTAAGTCTGAGACTTCTTTGAAGGAGATCCAAGATAGGATTAAAGCTCTGAAGTTAGCCAATGCTTTTATTACGGATGCTTCTCTGCAAATTACTAAATTAGCAGCTAAGAGTTCAGGGTTTTCTATCCTAGCCTTCAGAGCTTTATGGTTAAAACCTTGTTCTGCGGACGTTTCATCTAAGTCTAAGCTTCTAGCTATTCCTTACAAGGGAAAGACCTTGTTTGGACCTGGCCTGAAGGAAATTTTTTTCCGACATCATGGGAAGTAAGGGTCATCTCCTTCCTCAGGATAAGAGAAATAAACAAAAAGGATGACAAAGTAATTTTCGTTCCTTTCGCAATTTCAAGGGAAATACTTTCTCTTTCTCCTCTAAACAGGAAGGTAACTATTTGCAATCTAAGCCTACTTGTAGACCCAACCAGCCTTGGAACAAGGGTAAACAGTCGAAGAAGCCTGCTGCTGACTCCAAAACAGCATGAAGGGCATGCCCCCGATCCGGGACCGGATCTGGTGGAGGGCAGACTTTCTTTCTTCGTTCAGGCTTGGGTGCGAAATGTTCAGGATCCCTGGGCTATAGAAATAGTGTCCCAGGGATACAAACTGGAGTTGAAAAATTTTCCTCCTCGAGGAAGATTTCTTCTTTCAAGATTATCTGCAAACCAGATAAAGAGAGGCATTCTTACATTGTGTAAGAGACCTCTCCTCCCTGGGAGTGATTATTCCTGTTCCTGTACAGGAACACGGGCAGGATTTTTATTCAAATCTGTTTGTAGTTCCCAAGAAGAAGGGAACTTTCAGACCTATCTTAGACCTTAAGGGTCTGAACAAGTTTCTCAGAGTTCCATCTTTCAAGATGGAAACTGTTCGTACCATTCTTCCATTGATCCAGGAGGGTCAATTTATGATGACAGTGGACTTAAAGGATGCATATCTACATGTTCCTATCCAGAGATCATCACAAGTTCCTAAGGTTTGCCTTTCTGGACAGACACTTTCAGTTCGTGGCTTTTCCTTTTGGGCTGGCCACGGCACCCAGAATTTTCACAAAGGTTCTGGGGTCTCTGCTGGCGGTTCTAAGACCGCAGGGCATTGCAGTGGCGCCTTATCTGGACGATATTCTAATCCAGGCGCCATCTTGTCAACGAGCAAGTTCCCATACCGACATTGTACTATCCTTCCTGAGAAATCACGGGTGGAAGGTAAATCTGGAAAAGAGTTCGTTAATCCCGAAAACAAGGGATCTTTAATCGATTCTATATCTATGAGGATTTTTCTGACATAGGTCAGGAAATCAAAGATTCTAGATTCCTGTCGAGCCCTTCAGTCCAATCCTCGGCAGTCAGTGGCCCAATGCATGGAAGTTATCGGACTGATGGTGGCGGCAATGGACATCATCCCGTTTTGCTCTGTTTCACCTCAGACCTCTGCAGTTAAACATGCTCAGGCAGTGGAATGGAGATTATGCAGACTTGTCTCCTCGAATAACCCTGGAACAGGAGACAAGGGACTCGCTTCAATGGTGGTTGTTTCTGGATCATCTATCCCAGGGAACATGCTTTCGCAGACCATCCTGGGTGATTGTGACAACAGATGCCAGCCTTCTAGGGTGGGGAGCTGTATGGGGTCCCCTAAAGGCTCAGGGAGTGTGGACTCGGGCGGAGTCTGTTCTTCCTATAAACATCCTGGAACTGAGAGTGATCTTCAATGCTCTTTTGGCCTGGCCTCAGTTGGCTTTGGCCCAGTTCATCAGATTCCAGACAGACAACATAACGACAGTGGCTAACATCAATCATCAGGGAGGAATGAGGAGTTCCTTAGCGATGACCGAGGTAGCCAAGATAATCCGGTGGGCGGAGGCCCATTCTTGCCATCTGTCAGCGATCCACATCCCAGGCGTACTTTCTGAGCAGGCAGACCTTTCATCTGGGAGAGTGAGAACTCCATCCGGAAGTATTCTCCAACCTGATTCTCAAATGGGGTCGGCCGGAGTTAGATCTCATGGCATCTCATCAGAATGCCAAGCTCCCGAGATACGGGTCAAGGTCCAGGGATCCCCAGGCGGAACTGATAGATGCTCTAGCAATTCCTTGGTCCTTCAGCCTAGCATATCTTTTTCCCCCATTTGCTCTTCTTCCTCGGGTCATTGCTCGAATCAAACAGGAGAAGGCACCAGTGATCCTCATTGCTCCTGCGTGGCCTCGCAGGATTTGGTATGCTGATCTGGTGGACATGTCATCCCTGCCACCTTTGACACTGCCATTGAGGAAGGATCTCATTCAAGGTCCTTTCCTTCATCCAAATCTAATTTCTCTGAAGCTGACTGCTTGGAGATTGAACGCTTAATCCTATCCAAGGGGGGGGGGGGGGGTTCTGATTCGGTCATAGAGACCATGATTCAGGTGCGTAAGCCTGTAACTAGAAAGATTTACTATAAGATATGGCGTAAATATCTTTATTGGTGTAAATCCAAGGGCTACTCATGGAGTAGAGTTAGGATTCCCAGAATTTTGCCTTTTCTCCAAAAAGGATTGGAGAAGGGTTTATCGGCAAGTTCCCTAAAGTGTCAGATCTCTGCCTTATCTATTTTGGTACACAAACGTCTGACTGATGTCCCAGATGTTCAATCCTTTTGTCAGGCCTTGGTTAAGATCAGGCCTGTGTTCAAACCAGCTACTCCTCCATTCCTTAGATATTAAGTTGTTATCTTGGAAAGTTTTATTTCTTGTTGCTATTTCTTCAGCTCAAAGAGGGTCTGAGCTTTCGGCGTTGCAATACAATTCGCCTTACCTTATTTTCCATTCGGATAAGGTAGTTTTACGTACGTAAGGGTCAGAAAGCTACGGCTACCTCTCTTTCTTTTTGGTTGAAGAGTATCATCCGCTTTGCATATGAGACTGCTGGACAGCAGCCTCCTGAAAGAATTACGGCTCATTCCACTAGGGCGGTTGCTTCCTCATGGGCATTCAAAAATGAAGCTTCTGTGGAACAGATTTGCAAGGCTGCAACTTGGTCTTCTCTTCACACTTTTTCTAAATTTTACAAATTTGATACTTTTGCCTCGGCTGAGGCTGCTTTTGGGAGAAAGGTTCTTCAAGCAGTGGTGCCTTCTGTTTAGGTTCCCTGTCTTGTCCCTCCCTTATCATCCGTGTTCTCTAGCTTTGGTATTGTATCCCACATATAAGGATGATGATCCGTGGACTCATCGTGTCTTTAAAAAGAAAATAAAATTTATGCTTACCTGATAAATTTGTTTCTTTTTAGACACGTTGAGTCCACGGCCCGCCCTGCTCTTTTTAAGACAGGTTGCTATTTTTTGTAAACTTCAGACACCTCTGCACCTTGGCTCTTCCTTTCTCTTCCTAACTTCGGTCGAATGATTGGAGTGGGAGGGAAGGGAAGAGCTATTTAACAGCTCTGCTGTGGTGCTCTTTGCCTCCTCTTGCTGACCAGGAGGTGAAATCCCACAAGGATGATGATCCGTGGACTCATCGTGTCTAAAAGGAAACACATTTATCAGGTAAGCATACATTTTATTTTTTGCAGCCACAGTTACAGAATTCCAAAATTCCTTTATACTGTTGTGATTAAAAACCAACCCTATTTTACATTTGTGCTTAATTAAGTTACCTAGCCCCCATTTCAAACTAGTTTCTGCAAATATTACTCTAAACATAATACTTATTGATCCATCTGTATTCATTGACATTTTAAAAATATTTGAGGATCTCCACTTTTACTTTGCATGTCCTCTGTATATCCTATTAAGCAGACGTCTATGTTCAGCATTGTTTTCTATACAACTTAAACTTTCTATAGCGGAAGCAGGTTGACCAACATGGCTTAGAAACAAAACTTTTTATTTTATAGCATTTTCTTTCATAAGGAGGCGAGAGTCCATGAGCCACTAATCCCAGGATTTAACTCCTGGCCAAAGGAGGAGGCAAAGACACCAAACAGTCCATGAGCGTTTAATCCCTCCCACCTTTTTAGTTTTTTCTTTCACTCAACTCACAGAGCTAATTTTGGGACGGAGGGGAGTATGGAGTACTGGGTAGTGAAAAAATTACACTCTATGGGAGTTGGCCACAAGCGTACCACTGGTGTCACAGGGATTTGTCCTTAGCCTCCCTCAGGGATTGAAAGCTCTTCAACTGGGGGGGGGGGGTGTATTTGCCTCCTTGTGGTCAGAAATAATTGCTCATGGACTCTCACCACTATGAAAGAAATTAATTTATCAGGTTTTTTTTTTTCTCTTGTTAAGTGTATCCAGTCCACGGATCATCCATTACTTATGGGATATTAACTCCTCCCCAACAGGAAGTGCAAGAGGATTCACCCAGCAGAGCTGCTATATAGCTCCTCCCCTAACTGCCATTCCCAGTCATTCTCTTGCACCCAACGAATAGATAGGATGTGTGAGAGGACTGTGGTGATTATACTTAGTTTCATACCTTCAATCAAAAGTTTGTTATTTCTCCAACATAGGTGTGTCCGGTCCACGGCGTCATCCTTACTTGTGGGATATTCTCTTCCCCAACAGGAAATGGCAAAGAGCCCAGCAAAGCTGGTCACATGATCCCTCCTAGGCTCCGCCTACCCCAGTCATTCTCTTTGCCGTTGTACAGGCAACATCTCCACGGAGATGGCTTAGAGTTTTTTAGTGTTTAACTGTAGTTTTTCATTATTCAATCAAGAGTTTGTTATTTTCAAATAGTGCTGGTACGTACTATTTACTCAGAAACAGAAAAGAGATGAAGAATTCTGTTTGTATGAGGAAAATGATTTTAGCAACCGTAACTAAAATCCATGGCTGTTCCACACAGGACTGTTGAGAGCAATTAACTTCAGTTGGGGGAACAGTTTGCAGTCCCTTGCTGCTTGAGGTATGACACATTCTAACAAGACGATGTAATGCTGGAAGCTGTCATTTTCCCTATGGGATCCGGTAAGCCATGTTTATTACGATTGTAAATAAGGGCTTCACAAGGGCTTATTTAAACTGTAGACTTTTTCTGGGCTAAATCGATTGATTATTAACACATATTTAGCCTTGAGGAATCATTTTATCTGGGTATTTTGATATAATAATATCGGCACACTGTTTTAGACACCTTATTCTTTAGGGGCTTTCCCAAAGCATAGGCAGAGTCTCATTTTCGCGCCGGTGTTGCGCACTTGTTTTTTGAGAGGCATGGCATGCAGTCGCATGTGAGAGGAGCTCTGATACTTATAAAAGACTTCTGAAGGCGTCATTTGGTATCGTATTCCCCTTTGGGTTTGGTTGGGTCTCAGCAAAGCAGATACCAGGGACTGTAAAGGGGTTTAAAGCTTAAAACGGCTCCGGTTCCGTTATTTTAAGGGTTAAAGCTTCCAAAATTGGTGTGCAATATTTTCAAGGCTTTAAGACGCTGTGGTGAAAATTTGGTGAATTTTGAACAATTCCTTCATGTTTTTTCGCAATTGCAGTAATAAAGTGTGTTCAGTTTAAAATTTAAAGTGACAGTAACGGTTTTATTTTAAAACGTTTTTTGTACTTTCTGATCAAGTTTATGCCTGTTTAACATGTCTGACCTACCAGATAGACTGTGTTCTGAATGTGGGGAAGCCAGAATTCCTATTCATTTAAATAAATGTGATTTATGTGATAATGACAATGATACCCAAGATGATTCCTCAAGTGAGGGGAGTAAGCATGGTACTGCATCATTCCCTCCTTCGTCTACACGAGTCTTGCCCACTCAGGAGGCCCCTAGTACATCTAGCGCGCCAATACTCCTTACTATGCAACAATTAACGGCTGTAATGGATAATTCTGTCAAAAACATTTTAGCCAAAATGAACCCTTGTCAGCGTAAGCGTGGCTGCTCTGTTTTAGTTACTGAAGAGCATGACGACGCTGATATTAATATCTCTGAAGGGCCCCTAACCCAATCTGAGGAGGCCAGGGAGGTTTTGTCTGAGGGAGAAATTACTGATTTAGGGAACATTTCTCAGCAGGCTGAATCTGATGTGATTACATTTAAATTTAAATTGGAACATCTCCGCATTTTGCTTAAGGAGGTATTATCCACTCTGGATGATTGTGAAAATTTAGTCATCCCAGAGAAACTATGTAAAATGGACAAGTTCCTAGAGGTGCCGGGGCTCCCAGAAGCTTTTCCTATACCCAAGCGGGTGGCGGACATTGTTAATAAAGAATGGGAAAGGCCCGGTATTCCTTTCGTCCCTCCCCCCATATTTAAAAAATTGTTTCCTATGGTCGACCCCAGAAAGGACTTATGGCAGTCAGTCCCCAAGGTCGAGGGAGCGGTTTCTACTTTAAACAAACGCACCACTATTCCCATAGAGGATAGTTGTGCTTTCAAAGATCCTATGGATAAAAAATTAGAAGGTTTGCTTAAAAAGATGTTTGTTCAGCAGGGTTACCTTCTACAACCCATTTCATGCATTGTCCCTGTCACTACTGCCGCATATTTCTGGTTTGATGAACTGCTTAAGGTGCTCGATAGTGACTCTCCTCCTTATGAGGAGATTATGGAGAAAGGTTTTGCAAGGAGACGAGACCTTCTTGTTCAGGGTCCGTTCGAACATCCGAATCTGGTTTCACTCCAGCTGACTGCTTGGAGATTGAACGCTTGATTTTATCGAAGCGAGGATTCTCAGATTCTGTTATCGATACTCTTGTTCAGGCCAGAAAGCCTGTGACTAGAAAGATTTACCACAAAATTTGGAAAAAATATATCTGTTGGTGTGAATCTAAAGGATTCCCTTGGGACAAGGTTAAGATTCCTAGGATTCTATCCTTCCTTCAAGAAGGATTGGAAAAAGGATTATCTGCAAGTTCCCTGAAGGGACAGATTTCTGCCTTGTCGGTATTACTTCACAAAAAGCTGGCAGCTGTGCCAGATGTTCAAGCCTTTGTTCAGGCTCTGGTTAGAATCAAGCCTGTTTACAAACCTTTGACTCCTCCTTGGAGTCTCAATTTAGTTCTTTCAGTTCTTCAGGGGGTTCCGTTTGAACCCTTACATTCCGTTGATATTAAGTTATTATCTTGGAAAGTTTTGTTTTTAGTTGCGATTTCTTCTGCTAGAAGAGTCTCAGAATTATCTGCTCTGCAGTGTTCTCCTCCTTATCTGGTGTTCCATGCAGATAAGGTGGTTTTACGTACTAAACCTGGTTTTCTTCCAAAAGTTGTTTCTAACAAAAACATTAACCAGGAGATTATCGTACCTTCTCTGTGTCCAAAACCAGTTTCAAAGAAGGAACGTTTGTTGCACAATTTGGACGTTGTTCGCGCTCTAAAATTCTATTTAGATGCTACAAAGGATTTTAGACAAACATCTTCCTTGTTTGTTGTTTATTCAGGTAAAAGGAGAGGTCAAAAGGCAACTTCTACCTCTCTCTCTTTTTGGATTAAAAGCATCATCAGATTGGCTTACGAGACTGCCGGACGGCAGCCTCCCGAAAGAATCACAGCTCATTCCACTAGGGCTGTGGCTTCCACATGGGCCTTCAAGAACGAGGCTTCTGTTGATCAGATATGTAGGGCAGCGACTTGGTCTTCACTGCACACTTTTACCAAATTTTACAAGTTTGATACTTTTGCTTCTTCTGAGGCTATTTTTGGGAGAAAGGTTTTGCAAGCCGTGGTGCCTTCCATTTAGGTGACCTGATTTGCTCCCTCCCTTCATCCGTGTCCTAAAGCTTTGGTATTGGTTCCCACAAGTAAGGATGACGCCGTGGACCGGACACACCTATGTTGGAGAAAACAGAATTTATGTTTACCTGATAAATTTCTTTCTCCAACGGTGTGTCCGGTCCACGGCCCGCCCTGGTTTTTTTAATCAGGTCTGATATTTTATTTTCTTTAACTACAGTCACCACGGTACCATATGGTTTCTCCTATGCAAATATTCCTCCTTAACGTCGGTCGAATGACTGGGGTAGGCGGAGCCTAGGAGGGATCATGTGACCAGCTTTGCTGGGCTCTTTGCCATTTCCTGTTGGGGAAGAGAATATCCCACAAGTAAGGATGACGCCGTGGACCGGACACACCGTTGGAGAAAGAAATTTATCAGGTAAACATAAATTCTGTTTTTATAATAGCACCGGAGTGTTTTATTCCTTCTCTGGTAGAATTTGAAGAAGAATCTACCTGAGTTTTTCTATGATTTTAGCCGGAGTAGTTAAGATCATATTGCTGTTTCTCGGCCATCTGAGGAGAGGTAAACTTCAGATCAGGGGACAGCGGGCAGATTAATCTGCAAAGAGGTATGTAGCAGCTTATTATTTTCTGACAATGGAATTGATGAGAAAATTCTGCCATACCGATATAATGTAAACTCAGCCTTAAATGCAGTAGCAGCAACTGGTATCAGGCTGTCATGTATGTATATTTTACACTTCAGTATTCTGGGGAATGGCACTTCACTGGAATTATACTGTATGCATAAAACTTTAGCCTAATTTGCAGGGACTAGCAACAGGCTTTTTAATAACACTCAATTTATTAATGTTAAACGTTTTTTGCTGGCATGTAAAATCGTTTAATTTTCTGAGGTACTGGGTGATAAAATGTTTTGGGCACTATTTTTTTCCACTTGGCAGTCGTTTTATTTAATTTATGACAGTTTACTGATCTCTCTCACTGTTATGTGTGAGGGGGAGGGGCCTTTTTTGGCGCTTTTGCTACGCATCAAAAAATTCAGTCAGAAGTTTATTGTCTTCCCTGCATGATCCGGTTCATCTCTACAGAACTCAGGGGTCTTCAAAACTTGTTTTGAGGGAGGTAATCACTCACAGCAGAGCTGTGAGATTGTAGTTGACTGTGATAAAAAAACGTTTATTTCTGTATTTTTTTTTTCTGCTATCAGGGTTAGTTATCCTTTGCTAATGGGAGCAATCCTTTGCTAAAATTGTGTTTTTTACAAAGATTTGATGCTATAACTTTTCAGTTTATTAATTTTCAACTGTCATAACTTTTTCTGTGCTTCTTATAGGCACAGTACGTTTTCATATTATAGTAAATTACTTGAAAAGTATTTCCAAGTTGCTAGTTTATTTGCTAGTGTGTTAAACATGTCTGATTCAGAGGAAGATATCTGTGCTATATGTGCTAAAGCCAAAGTGGAGCCCAATAGAAATTTATGTACTAACTGTATTGATGCTACTTTAAATAAAAGTCAATCTGTACAAATTGAACATATTTCACCAAACAACGAGGGGAGAGTTATGCCGACTAACTCGCCTCACGTGTCAGTACCTGCATCTCCCGCTCGGGAGGTGCGTGATATTGTAGCGCCGAGTACATCTGGGCGGCCATTACAAATCACATTACAGGATATGGCTACTGTTATGACTGAAGTTTTGGCTAAATTACCAGAACTAAGAGGTAAGCGTGATCACTCTGGGGTGAGAACAGAGTGCGCTGATAATATTAGGGCCATGTCAGACACTGCGTCACAATTTGCAGAACATGAGGACGGAGAGCTTCATTCTGCGGGTGACGGTTCTGATCCAAACAAACTGGATTCAGATATTTCAAAATTTAAATTTAAGCTGGAAAACCTCCGTGTATTACTAGGGGAGGTGTTAGCGGCTCTGAATGATTGTAACACAGTTGCAATACCAGAGAAAATGTGTAGGTTGGATAAATATTTTGCGGTACCGGCGAGTACTGACGTTTTTCCTATACCTAAGAGACTTACTGAAATTGTTACTAAGGAGTGGGATAGACCCGGTGTGCCGTTCTCACCCCCTCCGATATTTAGAAAGATGTTTCCAATAGACGCCACCACACGGGACTTATGGCAAACGGTCCCTAAGGTGGAGGGAGCAGTTTCTACTTTAGCTAAGCGTACCACTATCCCGGTGGAGGATAGCTGTGCCTTTTCAGATCCAATGGATAAAAAGTTAGAGGGTTACCTTAAGAAAATGTTTGTTCAACAAGGTTTTATATTGCAACCTCTTGCATGCATTGCGCCTGTCACGGCTGCAGCAGCATTTTGGTTTGAGTCTCTGGAAGAGACACTTGAATCAGCTCCATTAGATGAGATTACACACAAGCTTAAAGCCCTTAAGTTAGCTAACTCATTTATTTCAGATGCCGTAGTACATTTAACTAAACTTACGGCTAAGAATTTCGGATTCGCCATTCAGGCACGCAGAGCACTGTGGCTAAGATCCTGGTCAGCTGACGTTACTTCTAAATCTAAATTGCTTAATATACCTTTCAAAGGGCAGACCTTATTCGGGCCCGGGTTGAAAGAAATTATCGCTGACATTACAGGAGGTAAAGGCCATGCCCTGCCTCAAGACAGAGCCAAACCTAAGGCTAGACAGTCTAATTTTCGTTCCTTTCGTAATTTCAAAGCAGGAGCAGCATCAACTTCCTCTGCACCAAAACAGGAAGGAGCTGTTGCTCGCTACAGACAAGGCTGGAGACCTAACCAGTCCTGGAACAAGGGCAAGCAGGCCAGGAAACCTGCTGCTGCCCCTAAGACAGCATGAATCGAGGGCCCCCGATCCGGGAACGGATCTAGTGGGGGGCAGACTTTCTCTCTTCGCCCAGGCTTGGGCAAGAGATGTCCAGGATCCCTGGGCGTTAGAGATCATATCTCAGGGATACCTTCTAGACTTCAAATTCTCTCCCCCAAGAGGGAGATTTCATCTGTCAAGGTTGTCAACAAACCAAATAAAGAAAGAGGCGTTTCTACGCTGCGTACAAGATCTTTTATTAATGGGAGTGATCCATCCGGTTCCGCGGTCGGAACAAGGACAAGGGTTTTACTCAAATCTGTTTGTGGTTCCCAAAAAAGAGGGAACTTTCAGGCCAATCTTGGATTTAAAGATCCTAAACAAATTCCTAAGAGTTCCATCGTTCAAAATGGAAACTATTCGGACAATTTTACCCATGATCCAAAAGGGTCAGTACATGACCACAGTGGATTTAAAGGATGCTTACCTTCACATACCGATTCATAAAGATCATTACCGGTATCTAAGGTTTGCCTTTCTAGACAGGCATTACCAGTTTGTAGCTCTTCCATTCGGATTGGCTACGGCTCCGAGAATCTTCACAAAGGTTCTGGGTGCTCTTCTGGCGGTACTAAGACCGCGAGGAATTGTGGTAGCTCCGTACCTAGACGACATTCTGATACAAGCTTCAAGCTTTCAAACTGCCAAGTCTCATACAGAGTTAGTACTGGCATTTCTAAGGTCGCATGGATGGAAGGTGAACGAAAAGAAGAGTTCTCTCTTTCCACTCACAAGAGTTCCCTTCTTGGGGACTCTTATAGATTCTGTAGAAATGAAGATTTACCTGACAGAAGACAGGTTAACAAAGCTTTAAAATGCATGCCGTGTCCTTAATTCCATTCAACACCCGTCAGTAGCTCAATGCATGGAGGTGATCGGCTTAATGGTAGCAGCAATGGACATAGTACCCTTTGCACGCCTACATCTCAGACCGCTGCAATTATGCATGCTAAGTCAGTGGAATGGGGATTACTCAGACTTGTCCCCTACTCTGAATCTGGATCAAGAGACCAGAAATTCTCTTCTATGGTGGCTTTCTCGGCCACATCTGTCCAGGGGGATGCCATTCAGCAGGCCGGACTGGACAATTGTAACAACAGACGCCAGCCTACTAGGTTGGGGAGCTGTCTGGAATTCTCTGAAGGCTCAGGGACAATGGAATCAGGAGGAGAGTCTCCTACCAATAAACATTCTGGAATTGAGAGCAGTTCTCAATGCCCTTCTGGCTTGGCCCCAGTTAACAACTCGGGGGTTCATCAGGTTTCAGTCGGACAACATCAAGACTGTAGCTTACATCAACCATCAGGGAGGGACAAGAAGCTCCCTAGCAATGATGGAAGTATCAAAGATAATTCGCTGGGCAGAGTCTCACTCTTGCCACCTGTCAGCAATCCACATCCCGGGAGTGGAGAACTGGGAGGCGGATTTCTTAAGTCGTCAGACTTTTCATCCGGGGGAGTGGGAACTTCATCCGGAGGTCTTTGCCCAAATACTTCGACGTTGGGGCAAACCAGAGAGAGATCTCATGGCGTCTCGACAGAACACCAAGCTTCCTCGTTACGGGTCCAGATCCAGGGATCCGGGAGCGGTTCTGATAGATGCTTTGACAGCACCTTGGACCTTCGGGATGGCTTATGTGTTTCCACCCTTCCCTATGCTTCCTCGATTGATTGCCAGAATCAAACAGGAGAGAGCATCAGTGATTCTAATAGCGCCTGCATGGCCACGCAGGACTTGGTATGCAGATCTAGTGGACATGTCATCCTGTCCACCTTGGTCGCTACCTCTGAAACAGGACCTTCTGATCCAGGGTCCCTTCAAACATCAAAATCTAATTTCTCTGAAGCTGACTGCTTGGAAATTGAACGCTTGATTTTATCAAAACGTGGTTTTTCTGAGTCAGTTATTGATACCTTAATACAGGCTAGGAAGCCTGTTACCAGAAAGATTTACCATAAGATATGGCGCAAATACTTATATTGGTGCGAATCCAAGAGTTACTCATGGAGCAAGGTTAGGATTCCGAGGATATTGTCTTTTCTACAAGAAGGTTTAGAAAAGGGTTTATCCGCTAGTTCCTTAAAGGGACAGATTTCAGCTCTGTCCATTCTTTTACACAAACGTCTGTCAGAAGTTCCGGACGTTCAAGCTTTTTGTCAGGCTTTAGCTAGGATCAAGCCTGTGTTTAAAACTGTTGCTCCACCATGGAGTTTGAACTTAGTTCTTAATGTTTTACAGGGGGTTCCGTTTGAACCCCTTCATTCCATTGATATCAAGTTGTTATCTTGGAAAGTTCTGTTTTTAATGGCGATTTCCTCGGCTCGAAGAGTCTCTGAGTTATCTGCCTTACATTGTGATTCTCCTTATCTGATTTTTCATTCAGACAAGGTAGTTCTGCGTACTAAACCTGGGTTCCTACCTAAGGTGGTCACTAACAGGAATATCAATCAAGAGATTGTGGTTCCATCTTTGTGTCCTAATCCTTCTTCGAAAAAGGAACGTCTGCTACACAATCTAGATGTAGTCCGTGCCCTGAAATTTTATCTACAGGCAACTAAGGATTTTCGACAAACGTCTTCCCTGTTTGTCGTTTATTCTGGTCAGAGGAGAGGTCAAAAAGCTTCGGCTACCTCTCTCTCCTTTTGGCTTCGTAGCATAATACGGTTAGCCTATGAGACTGCTGGACAGCAGCCTCCTGAAAGAATTACAGCACATTCTACTAGAGCTGTGGCTTCCACTTGGGCCTTTAAGAATGAGGCTTCTGTTGAACAGATTTGCAAGGCTGCAACTTGGTCTTCTCTTCATACTTTTTCCAAATTTTACAAATTTGACACTTTTGCTTCTTCGGAGACTGTTTTTGGGAGAAAGGTTCTTCAGGCAGTGGTTCCTTCCGTATAAAGAGCCTGCCTGTCCCTCCCGTCATCCGTGTACTTTAGCTTTGGTATTGGTATCCCATAAGTAATGGATGATCCGTGGACTGGATACACTTAACAAGAGAAAACATAATTTATGCTTACCTGATAAATTTATTTCTCTTGTAGTGTATCCAGTCCACGGCCCGCCCTGTCACTTTAAGGCAGGTAATTTTTCCATTAAACTACAGTCACCACTGCACCCTATGGTTTTCCTTTCTCTGCATGTTTTCGGTCGAATGACTGGTAATGGCAGTTAGGGGAGGAGCTATATAGCAGCTCTGCTGGGTGAATCCTCTTGCACTTCCTGTTGGGGAGGAGTTAATATCCCATAAGTAATGGATGATCCGTGGACTGGATACACTACAAGAGAAATAAATTTATCAGGTAAACATAAATTATGTTTTTTCTTTTCAAAATCCTCAGTAATTTAATTATAACTCTTGGATTAAAAGTATTGTTACTATGTGGTGCATTGGGGATTACTCAAAAGCAGAACATCACTAAATTATTGAATGATTATGTGTTGTTTAGGGGGTCATTTAATAAGGGTTGTTAAAATTAAAAAAAAAAGTTTTAAAAAAATATTTATAATATGTAGTGTAAATAATTAAAATAACCAAAGTTTTATAACAAGACACTAGGTTATAAAAATAATAAACTGTGATATCTCAAAAAAAAAAGCATTGTAAGTATACATATGTTGGCAAACCATGGGTTAATGGCTGTCTGCGTGTTTAAATACCATTATTAAAGCAGGTTTTAAAAAATCTATACATTTGTGTGTATAGATACCCAAATGATATTGAGGCTGGATGATACAGACTCCGTCTTGAGACCTCTTTAATAGATGTATCGAAATACAATACAACCAGATAAACATGATTTCTTTCATGTAAATGGCAAGAGTCCATGAGCTAGTGACGTACGGGATATACATTCCTACCAGGAGGGGGCAAAGTTTCCCAAACCTCAAAATGCCTATAATTACACCTCCCACCACACACATACTTCAGTTTTACAAACTTTGCCTCCTATGGAAGTGGTGAAGTAAGTTTGTGCTTGATTTTTTTTTATTTCTTCTATGATAAGCGCTTCTAAGCATTCTGAAGCCCAATTCCTCTGAGTACAATGTTTGTCAGAGGGAAGTGAAAAGAGTATTGCCTGTTGATTTTTATGGTTTCACTCATGGGAAATCTTTTTCAAGGGTTCTCTGTTATCGGTCGTAGGGATTCATCTCCTACCTCCCTTTTCAGATCGACAATATACTCTTATAATATTACCTCTGCTGATAGTTTTCAGTACTGGTTTAGCTGTCTGCTATATGTGGATGGGTGTCTTCAGTAAGTGTATCATTATTTAAGACACTCTCAGCTATGTTTGGCGCTTTAGGTATTAATATAAAGTTTTAAATATATGTATTTACTTATATTTGCCTTGAGTCAGGTCTATGAGTATTTCCCTTTGCAGTCTAACAGTTTCAGTATGAGAATCCTGTTTAGGAAGTAATTTTTTTTTTTTTTTTTTAAATTTTATTAAAAATTCTTACCGAGGTTTAGTTTTTCCAAGTTGCCTTTTTTTCCCCCTTAAATTTCGCTGGCAAATCTAGGCTCGCGAGGGCGCAAAATGCTGTTATTTATTGCGTCATTTTTGGCACAAAAAATCTTGGCACAAATTTGTGTCTATGGTGTCGCAAGTTTCGTCATTTCCTGCGTCTTTATTGACGTTAGTTTGGCGCAAAGTCGCGCTTGTTATGACACGAGTTGAGTCATTTACGGATGTTGTTTGGTGCCATTTTCATTTTGCGCTGTGCGTCATACTTGGCGCCAAATATTTTTTTGGTTATATTACCCCACTTCCTTTATGCTCCCTGCTCTCTTTGTTTTCTAGAGGGATATGCTATTTCTGCTTATTTAGCATATGCATTTTTTCCCATTCCTGAAACTGCTATATGAGGAAATTGAATATTATGTTTAAATGTTATTTTTTTTCTTTTACATTTTGCAAAATGTCTGTCTGATCCTGTCTCAGAAGCTAATGTAGGAACCATGCGTCCTGAACACAGTTCTACCAAAGCTAAGTGTATCTGTTGTAAGCAAGCTGAGATTATATCTCCGGCTATATTATGTAACGGTTGTCATGATAAGCTTTTGCATGCCGATAATGTGTCTGTTAGTACTAGTACAGCACCTGTTCTTCCCTCAACATCTAATGTACATGATATCCCTGTTAATATGAAAAATTATATTGCTGATGCAATACAGAAGGCTATGTCTGCTATTCCACCAAGGGTCCCAACTTTCAAGATGGTGACTATAAGGACTATTCTGCCTTTTTGTTCAGCAAGGTCATTACATGTCCGCAATAGACTTACAGGACGCTTATCTTCACATTCCGATTCATCCAGATCACTATCGGTTTCTGAGATTCTCTTTTCTAGACAAGCATTACCAATTTGTCACTCTTCCATTTGGCCTAGTGACAGCTCCAACAACCTCTTTGAAGGTTCTTGGTGTCCTATCTGTAATCAGATAGCAGGGTATTGCGGTGTTTCCTTATTTGGACGATATCTTGGTACTGGCTCAATTTATTTAGCAGAATCTCACACAAATCAACTAGTGTTGTTTCTTCAAAGACATGGTTACAGGATCAATTTACCAAAGAGTTTCTTGATTCCTCAGAGAAGGGTCACCTTTTTAGGTTTCCAGATAGATTCAGTGTCCATGACTCTGTCTTTAACAGACAATAGAGGAATGAAATTGGTTTCGGCCTGTCAAAACCTTCATTCTCGATCATTCCCTTCAGTGGCTATGTGCATGGAAGTTTTAGGTCTTATGACTGCCGCATGGGACGCGATCCCCTTTGCTCGTTTTCATATGAGACGTCTGTAGCTTTGCATGCTGAATCAATGGTGCAGGGATTATACTTGGATATCACAATTGATATTCTTAAATCCCAGCATTCTACTCTCTCTGACTTGGTTAGACCATCATATTATTCAAGGGGCCTCTTTTGTTCATCCTTCCTGGACTAATCTCAACAGATGCAATTCTTTCAGGTTGGGGAGCTTTCTGGTGGTCACTGACAGCACAAGGGGTTTGGAATCCTCTAGAGGCGAGGTTACCAATCAATATCTTAGAACCCCGTGCTATTTTCAGGGCTCTTCAGGCTTGGCCTCTATTAAATAGAGAACTTTTCATACGCTTTCAGATGGACAATATCACAACTGTGGCATATGACAATCATCAGGAAGGGACTCTTAGTCCTTTAGCAATGAAAGAAGTATCACGGATACTTTCTTGGGCAGAATCCAACTCTTGTCTAATTTCTGCGATTCATATCCCAGGTGTAGACAATTGGGAAGCGGATTATCTCAGCTGTTAGACTTTGCATCTGGGGGAGTGGTCTCCATCCAGATGTGTTTTTTCAGATTGTACAGATGTGGGGTCTTCCAGAAATAGATCTGATGGTTTCCCTTCTAAACAGGAAACTTCACAGATACCTTTCCAGGGATTCTCAGACTGAGATGGTGGCTGTGTTAGCAGTTCCTTGGTCTTACCAACTGGCTTATATTTTTCCACCTCTAGTTCTTCCTAGGGTGATCTCCAAGATCATAATGGAACAATGTCATGTGTTTCTGATAGCACCCGCATGGCCTCACAGGTTTTGGTATGTGGATCTTGTCCGGATGTCCAGTTGCCAACCTTTGTCACTTCCTTTAAAGGCAAAGACCTTCTGTCTCAAGGGCCGTTTTTCCATCAGGATCTCAAATCACTAAATTTGAAGGTATGGAAATTCAACGTTTAGTGCTTAGTCATAGAGGTTTCTCTGACTCAGTGATCAATACTATGTTGTAAGTTTGTTTTCATGGAAGATTTATCGGGTTTGGGAAAACCTATATTTCATGGTGTTCTTCTTATAAATTCTCTAGGCATTATTTTAGAATTCTTAGAATTTTACAGTTTCTTCAGGATGGTTTGGATAAAGGTTTGTCTTCAAGTGCTTTAAAGGGACAAATCTAACCTTCCTAATATTCACTGTTTTTTGTTCATGCTTTAGTCCGTAATCAAGCCCGTTAAGTCTATTTCTCCTCCATGGAGTCTTAATTTGGTTTTGAAGGTTTTGCAGGCTCCTTCTTTTGAGCCTATGCATTCTTTGGATATTAATCTACTTTCTTGGAAAGTATTGTTCCTTTTGGCTATCTCTTCTGCTAGAAGAGTTTCTGAATTGTCTTGTGAGTCTCCTTTTTTTATTTTCCATCAGGATAAAGCTGTTTTGCGGACTTCGTTTAAATTTCTTCCCAAAGTTGTGAATTCTAACAACATTAGTTGGGAAATTGTTGCTCCTTCCTTGTGTCCGAATCCTAAGAATTTGCTTGAAAAATCGTTACACTCTTTGGATGTGGTAAGGGCTTTGAAATACTATGTTGAGGCTACTAAGGATTTCAGGAGACCTTCTAGTCTATTTGTTGTCTTTTCCGGGACTTGGAAAGGTCAGAAAGCCTCTGCCATTTCTTTGGCATCTTGGTTAAAGCTTTTGATTTACAAGGCTTATTTGGAGGCGGAACAGTCTCCGCCTCAGAGAATTACAGCTAATTCTACTAGATTGGTTGCCACGTCTTGGGCTTTTAAGAATGAAGCTTCAGTTGATCGAATTTGCAAAGCAGCAACTTGGTCTACCTCTCCACCCCTGCTCTCTCTCCCTCTGTCCTTATGTCAGCGACTGCTTATCTGGTATTTCTTCTTGGATGGCCTCTCACCACCTAAAGATTAAAGGGACACTGAACCCCCCAAAAAATCTTTCATTATTAGATAGAGCATGCAATTTTAAGCAACTTTCTAATTTACTCCTATTATCAATTTTTCTCCGTTCTCTTGCTATTTTTATTTGTAAAAGAAAGCATCTAAGCTAAGGAGCCAGCCAATTTTTGGTTCAGACCCTGGATAGCACTTGTTTATTGGTGGGTGAATTTATCACCCAATCAGCAAGAACAACCCAGGTTGTTCACCCAAAATGGGCCAGCATCTAAACTTACATTCTTGCTTTTCAAATAAAGATACCAAAAGAATAAAGACAATTTGATAATAGGAGTAAATTAGAAAGTTGCCTAAAATTGTATGCTCTATCTGAATTACGAAAGAAAAAATTTGGGTTCAGTGTCCCTTTAACATGTTCAAGACTAAGCTCCTTCTTATCCCCCACTCAAGCTCTACGCCGACTTCTGACTTCTCTATCCCTTTTGACGGCATCACCATTTCCCCATTGCCCCAAGTCCGCTGCCTCGGAGTTACACTAGACTCAAATCTATCCTTCATCCCCCATATCCATTCGCTTTCTACATCCTGCCGCAACCATCTACACACTATTTCCAAGATTCAACCTTTTTTGAACGCTAACACCACAAAGCTAATAATCCACTCCCTTGTTATTTCCTGAATTGACTACTGCATTAACCTACTTACTGGCCTTCCTCTTTTCCGCCTCTCCCCCCTTCAATCCATTCAAAATGCCTCTGCCAGGCTGATCCACCTTTCCCGTCGCTCTGTATCTGCTGCACCTCTCTGCGAGTCCCTTCATTGGCTCCCCATTCACAAACATTAATGTCAAAATTGTTACCCTTACATACAAAGCTCTCACTAAAGCCGCTCCCCTCTACCTATCCTCTCTAATAAACAAGTATACTCCAGCCCGTCCACTAAGATACAACAATGACCTGTTCCTTGCATCCGCGACTCTTCTCATGCTAGACTGCAGGACTTCTGTCATGATGCACCTACCCTCTGGGACACTCTCCCTCGTGCTGTCAGACTTTGCCCTAATCTTTCTTCCTTTAAATGCTTCCTGAAGAGTTTTCTGTTCAGAGAAGCCTACCACCCAAGTCAATAATAAATTAATTTCACTTACCTAACAACATTTCCCTCATCTAACTCTACATTAAAGGGATACTAACCCCACGTTTTTTCTTTCATGATTCAGATAGAGCATGCAATCTTAAGCAACTTTCTAATTTACTCCTATTGTCAATTTTTCTTTGTTCTCATGTTATCTTGATTTGAAAAAGCAGTAATAAAAGGTTAGGAGCCGGCCCATTTTTTAGTTCAGCACCTTGGTAGAGCTGCTGATTGGTTTGCTACATTTAGCCACAAATCAGCAAGTGCTACCCATGTGCTGAACAAAAAATGGTCTGGCTCTAAAGCTTACAGTACTGCTTTTTCAAATCAAGATAGCATGAGAACAAAGAAAAATTGAAAATAGGAGTAAATTAGAAAGGTGCTTAAAATCTCATGCTCTATCTGAATCATGAAAGAAAAAAATTGGGTTTAGTATCCCTTTAACATCTTTCTCAACCTCCTACCCTTCTAGATTGTAAGTTCCCACGGGAATAGTACCCTTAATTCCTCCTGTATGTGTTTGCCCAGAGGCAGAACTTTTCTTCACTTTCTGCGATGAGATTTTTTTAATGAAAATTTTTCTGCAGATCATTTTTAAATAAAATCCAATTTTAAATTAGAGAGTTACACTAAGGCACCAGTTCAATTGCAATGTGTTGGTTAACATAAACATTTAATATTTAATGTTTTATAATATAATTGCATTGCAAATTAGCTGCATACAAAAAAAAGAAATTTTAAAATATCTCTTGAATAAATCTGTTTCCTTTTCTATTGGTCTAACATAGAAATGTAGTAATAAAAAAGATGCAATGCTCAAACTAACGTCTTGCATTCAGAATAAACAGCTTTGCAGACTGGGAAAGGCTAGGGGGCGGGTTTGAGAAAGAAAGTCAACAAGCAATGTCCTGCTGCTTTGCAGCGCTACTGCATATTTGACTGCTCACTTCAAACAGCACATTGCTCTGGATGCACTTTGTTAAGGAAAACTTACACAGTGTAGCCATAGCACAGCTCTGTTTGAAGAGAACTGTCTAATGTGGAGCAGCACTACAAAGTTCAAGCACTAACTGTTCCTGCATGTGTCCTGTTCTTTCTGCAGACATGCTGCATTTTCTGCGATGACATCTCAGATCACTGTATGTTCTGCCTTGGGGTGTGTTTGTAAATGTTGTCCTGTCTCCTACAAGTGTTTTTATCATTGTTTTATCTAAATTAACTTTGGTCTTCTTTGTATACATTTACTAAATTTTTACCATTTCAATGTATTTGCTTCTTCTAAAGCAGTCTTTGGTATTAAAGTTCTTCAGGTAGCTGTCTCAGTTTGATTCTTCTGTTTTTAAGAAGAACTTATTTTTTGGATTTGATTTCTCAGCGGAAATAGCTGTTGTTATTTTATCCCTCCCTCTCTAGTGACACTTCTGCGGACTTCCACATCTTGGGTCACTAGCTCATGGACTCTTTCCATTTACATGGAAAAAAAAACATAATTTATGTAAGAAATTACCTGATAAATTAATTTCTTTCATAATGACAAAAGTCCATGAGGCCCACCCTGTTTTTGGTGTTTTTTTTTTTTTTGTATAAATGCACAATATTATTTTCCAGTTCCTCTTTTTTGTATGCGTTTTTGTACTCATTTTTACACCTCACTACTTGGCTATACGTTAAACTGAAGTATGTGTGTTGTGGGATGTGTATTTAGTCATTTTGAGGTTTGGGAAACTTTGCCCCCTCCTGGTAGGAATGTATATCCCATACGTCACTAGCTCATGGACTCTTGCCATTATGAAAGAAATGATTTTATCAGGTAAGTTCTTACATAAATTATCTTATCTCTAACAAGTATTTCACCTGTAAAATAATCATATCACAAGTGTCAACATATGAAGTATATTAGAGATATGAAGGTCAAATTTTAAACTTTCATGATTCAGACAGAGCACCTTTAAATTTAATTCTCTTCTCAAATTTACTTTGTTCTCTTGGTAGCCTTTGTTGAAAGCATATGTAATATCCTCTACTGGGAGCTAGCTGCTGATAGGTGGCTACACACATTTGTCTCATGCCATTGGTTCACCAGATGTGTTCAGAAAGCTTCCAGTAGTGCATTGCTGATCTAAAGCTGACTTTGTCTATGTGTTTAATCGCTTTGCAGCTGGGCCAAATGCTAGAATAGTATATCCGTATTGCTCATCTATTATATGCAGTATATTTCAGATATGAGGCTCCATGCAAGTCCCACAATGTAGCGATCTAGGCTGTGCATTCATGTCTCTTACTCATTTAAAGGGACAGTAAACACTTTTTTGTTTGTTTGTTTTTTGTTTTGTTTTTTACATAAAATGTTTAGTTATGTGTAATGAAACAACTTTACAATATACTTTAATTTAAAAACAAGTGCAGTTAAAAATGATGTTATCACAAAAGCAAAAGTGACACAAATGGTCAAACAAATACTCAAATAGGGGCGCCAAATCAAGCTATTACCAGTAAGAAGTTACAAACCTTAGTGAATCTAGGACACAAGAAAGGCAGGTAATTGTCCCAAATATAAACAGTCCTAGTATAGACTCATATGCACTCCAAGTCCTGGCTACTCTCTGGAAGGCCGTCCGGTAATGATGCAGATAACTCCTAGAAGAGATAAACAAAGGTGCCACTGGTGCTCTATCATCAAGGCTAACAGGTGAGGTGAAAATTAAGAAAAACACTTGCATTGTCGTGCGATAACAGGCAAGCCGAGACTTCTGAGCCATTCTGCTGACTCTACTCCAGGTACCCGGATCAGGATGATATCCATACACTCTCCTTACACTGTGTGCCGTCGGCGCTGTCCTAGTTCCGTGGCATTGTCACGGGGTGATACCGTTCAGCAGACCAGCTGGACAGGAAGTTAGCAAATTCAGCAGGGGTACTCCAGCTCTTAATGGGTGTGCTGAAATTCTCAAGAGTAGTGGGAGGCAAAGCAACCAATGCTGATACAGCGGTTAGATAAAATACATTTCTCCAACATAGGTGTGTCCGGTCCACGGCGTCATCCTTACTTGTGGGATATTCTCTTCCCCAACAGGAAATGGCAAAGAGCCCAGCAAAGCTGGTCACATGATCCCTCCTAGGCTCCGCCTACCCCAGTCATTCTCTTTGCCGTTGTACAGGCAACATCTCCACGGAGATGGCTTAGAGTTTTTTAGTGTTTAACTGTAGTTTTTATTATTCAATCAAGAGTTTGTTATTTTAAAATAGTGCTGGTATGTACTATTTACTCAGAAACAGAAAAGAGATGAAGATTTCTGTTTGTATGAGGAAAATGATTTTAGCACCGTAACTAAAATCCATGGCTGTTCCACACAGGACTGTTGAGAGCAATTAACTTCAGTTGGGGGAACAGTGTGCAGTCTCTTACTGCTTGAGGTATGACACATTCTAACAAGACGATGTAATGCTGGAAGCTGTCATTTTCCCTATGGGATCCGGTAAGCCATGTTTATTAAGATAGTAAATAAGGGCTTCACAAGGGCTTATTAAGACTGTAGACTTTTTCTGGGCTAAATCGATTCATTATTAACACATATTTAGCCTTGAGGAATCATTTATTCTGGGTATTTTGATATGATTATATCGGCAGGCACTGTTTTAGACACCTTATTCTTTAGGGGCTTTCCCTAATCATAGTCAGAGCCTCATTTTCGCGCCGGTATGGCGCACTTGTTTTTGAGGACAGCATGGCATGCAGCTGCATGTGTGTGGAGCTCTGATACATAGAAAAGTCTTCTGAAGGCATCATTTGGTATCGTATTCCCCTTTGGGCTTGGTTGGGTCTCAGCAAAGCAGATTCCAGGGACTGTAAAGGGGTTAAATATAAAAACGACTCCGGTTCCGTTATTTTAAGGGTTAAAGCTTCCAAATTTGGTGTGCAATACTTTTAAGGCTTTAAGACACTGTGGTGAAATTTTGGTGAATTTTGAACAATTCCTTCATACTTTTTCGCAATTGCAGTAATAAAGTGTGTTTAGTTTAAAATTTAAAGTGACAGTAACGGTTTTATTTTAAAACGTTTTTTGTGCTTTGTTATCAAGTTTATGCCTGTTTAACATGTCTGAACTACCAGATAGATTGTGTTCTGACTGTGGGGAAACCAAGGTTCCTTCTCATTTAACTATATGTATTTTATGTCATAAAAAAATTTAGTAAAAATGATGCCCAAGATGATTCCTCAAGTGAGGGGAGTAAGCATGGTACTGCATCATCCCCTCCTTCGTCTACACCAGTCTTGCCCATACAGGAGGCCCCTAGTACATCTAGTGCGCCAATACTCCTTACTATGCAACATTTAACGGCTGTAATGGATAATTCTATCAAAAACATTTTAGCCAATATGCCCACTTATCAGCGAAAGCGCGACTGCTCTGTTTTAGTAAATTCTGTAGAGCATGAGAACGCTGATGATATGGTTTCTGAAGGGCCCCTACACCAGTCTGAGGGGGCCAGGGAGGTTTTGTCTGAGGGAGAAATTTCAGATTCAGGAAACATTTCTCAACAAGCTGAACCTGATGTGATTACTTTTAAATTTAAGTTGGAACATCTCCGCGCTCTGCTTAAGGAGGTGTTATCCAATTTGGATGATTGTGATTATCTGGTCATTCCAGAACCACTATGTAAAATGGAAAAGTTCTTAGAGGCCCCGGGGCCCCCCGAAGCTTTTCCTATATCCAAGCGGGTGGCGTACATTGTTAGTAAAGAATGGGACAGGCCCGGTATACCTTTAGTACCTCCCCCCATATTTAAAAAATTGTTTTCCTATAGTCGACCCCAGAAAGGACTGATGGCAGACAGTCCCCAAGGTCGAGGGGGCGGTTTCTATTCTACACAAGCGCGCCACTATACCCATAGAAGATAGTTGTGCTTTCCAAGATCCTATGGATAAAAAATGAGAAGGTCTGCTAAAAAAAGATGTTTGTTCAGCAAGGTTCCCTTCTACAACCAATTGCATGCATTGTCCCTGTCACTGCAGCCGCGTGTTTTCTAGTTTGATGAGCTAGGAAAGGCGATTATTAGTAATTCTTCTTCTTATGAGGAGATTATGGACAGAATTCGTGCTCTTAAATTGGCTAATTCTTTCACCCTAGACGCCACCTTGCAATTGGCTAGGTTAGCGGCGAAAAAATTCTGGGTTTGCTATTGTGGCGCAGAGCGCTTTGGTTAAAATCTTGGGCAGCGGATGCGTCTTCCAAGAACAAATTGCTTGACATTCCTTTCAAGGGGAAAACACTCTTTGGCCCTGACTTGAAAGAGATTATCTCTGATATCACTGGGGGCAAGGGCCACGCCCTTCCTCAGGATAGGTCTTTTCAAGACCAAAAATAAACCTAAGTTTCGTCCCTTTCGCAGAAACGGATCAGCCCCAAGGGCTACGTCCTCTAAGCAGGAAGGTAATACTTCTCAAGCCAATCCAGCCTGGAGACCTATGCAAGGCTGGAACAAAGGAAAGCAGGCCAGGAAACCTGCCACTGCTACCAAGACAGCATGAAATGCGGGCCCCCGATCCGGGACCGGATCTGGTGGGGGGCAGACTCTCTCTCTTCGCTCAGGCTTGGGCAAGAGATGTTCTGGATCCTTGGGCGCTAGAAATAGTCTCCCAAGGTTATTCTCTGGAGTTCAAGGGGCTTCCTCCAAGGGGGAGGTTCCACAGGTCTCAGTTGTCTTCAGACCACATAAGAAGACAGGCATTCTTACATTGGGTAGAAGACCTGCTAAAAATGGGAGTGATTCATCCTGTTCCATTAGGAGAACAAGGGATGGGGTTCTACTCCAATCTGTTCATAGTTCCCAAAAAAGAGGGAACGTTCAGACCAATCTTAGATCTCAAGATCTTGAACAAGTTTCTCAAGGTTCCATCGTTCAAGATGGAAACCATTCGAACACTTCTTCCTTCCATCCAGGAAGGTCAATTCATGACCAAGGTGGATTTCAAGGATGCGTATCTACATATTCCTATCCACAAGGAACATCATCGGTTCCTAAGGTTTGCATTCCTGGACAAGCATTTCCAGTTCGTGGCGTTTTCTTTCGGATTAGCCACTGCTCCTAGGATTTTCTCATAGGTACTAGGGTCCCTTCTGGCGGTGCTAAGACCAAGGGGCATTGCTGTAGTACCTTACTTGGACGACATTCTGATTCGAGCGTCGTCCCTTCCTCAAGTAAAGGCTCACACGGACATTGTCCTGGCCTTTCTCCGATCTCACGGATGGAAAGTGAACGTGGAAAAGAGTTCTCTATCTCCGTCAACGAGGGTTCCCTTCTTGGGAACTATAATAGACTCCTTAGAAATGAGGATTTTTCTGACAGAAGCCAGAAAAACAAAACTTCTAGACTCTTGTCGGATACTTCATTCCGTTCCTCTTCCTTCCATAGCGCAGTGCATGGAAGTGATAGGTTTGATGGTAGCGGCAATGGACATAGTTCCTTTTGTGCGCATTCATCTAAGACCATTACAACTGTTCATGCTCAGTCAGTGGAATGGGGACTATTCAGACTTGTCTCCGAAGATACAAGTAAATCAGAGGACCAGAGACTCATTCCGTTGGTGGCTGTCCCTGGACAACCTGTCACAAGGGATGACCTTCCGCAGACCAGAGTGGGTCATTGTCACGACCGACGCCAGTCTGATGGGCTGGGGCGCGGTCTGGGGATCCCTGAAAGCTCAGGGTCTTTGGTCTCGGGTAGAATCTCTTCTACCGATAAATATTCTGGAACTGAGAGCGATATTCAATGCTCTCAAAGCTTGGCCTCAGCTAGCGAGGGCCAAGTTCATACATCAACCATCAGGGGGGAACAAGGAGTTCCCTAGCGATGGAAGAAGTGACCAAAATCATTCTATGGGCGGAGTCTCACTCCTGCCACCTGTCTGCTATCCACATCCCAGGAGTGGAAAATTGGGAAGCGGATTTTCTGAGTCGTCAGACATTGCATCCGGGGGAGTGGGAACTCCATCCGGAAATCTTTGCCCAAGTCACTCAACCGTGGGGCATTCCAGACATGGATCTGATGGCCTCTCGTCAGAACTTCAGAGTTCCTTACTACGGGTACAGATCCAGGGATCCCAAGGCGGCTCTAGTGGATGCACTAGTAGCACCTTGGACCTTCAAACTAGCTTATGTGTTCCCGCCGTTTCCTCTCATCCCCAGGCTGGTAGCCAGGATCAATCAGGAGAGGGCGTCGGTGATTTTGATAGCTCCTGCGTGGCCACGCAGGACTTGGTATGCAGATCTGGTGAATATGTCATCGGCTCCACCATGGAAGCTACCTTTGAGACGAGACCTTCTTGTTCTAGGTCCGTTCGACCCACTCCAGCTGACTGCTTGGAGATTGAACGCTTGATCTTATCAAAGCGAGGGTTCTCAGATTCTGTTATTAATACTCTTGTTCAGGCCTGAAAGCCTGTAACCAGAAAAATTACCACATAATTTGGTATATCTGTTGGTGTGAATCTGCAGGATTCCCTTGGGACAAGGTTAAGATTCCTAAGAGTCTATCCTTCCTTCGAGAAGGATTGGAAAAAGGATTATCTGCAAGTTCCTTGATGGGACAGATTTCTGCCTTGTCTGTGTTACTTCACAAAAAGCTGGCAGCTGTGCCAGATGTTCTAGCCTTTGTTCAGGCTCTGGTTAGAATCAAGCCTGTTTACAAAATTTTGACTCCTCCTTGGAGTCTCAACCTAGTTCTTTCAGTTCTTCAGGGGGTTCCGTTTGAACCCTTACATTCCGTTGATATTAAGTTATTATCTTGGAAAGTTTTGTTTTGGGTTGAAATTTCTTCTGCTAGAAGAGTTTCAGAATTATCTGCTCTGCAGTGTTCTTCTCCTTATCTGGTGTTCCATGCAGATAAGGTGGTTTTGCGTACTAAACCTGGTTTTCTTCCAAAAGTTGTTTCTAACAAAAACATTAACCAGGAGATAGTTGTGCCTTCTTTGTGTCCTAATCCAGTTTCAAAGAAGGAACGTTTGTTGCACAACTTGGATGTAGTTCGTGCTCTCAAATTTTACTTAGCAGCTACTAAGGATTTCAGACAAACTTCGTCTTTGTTTGTTGTTTATTCTGGTAAACGGAGAGGTCAAAAAAGCAACTTCTACCTCTCTCTCCTTCTGGATTAAAAGCATTATCCGATTGGCTTATGAGACTGCCGGACGGCAGCCTCCTGAAAGAATCACAGCTCACTCCACTAGGGCTGTGGCTTCCACATGGGCCTTCAAGAACGAGGCTTCTGTTGATCAGATATGTAAGGCAGCGACTTGGTCTTCACTGCACACTTTTTCTAAATTTTACAAATTTGATACTTTTGCTTCTTCTGAGGCTATTTTTTGGGAGAAAGGTTTTGCAAGCCGTGGTGCCTTCCATTTAGGTGACCTGATTTGCTCCCTCCCTTCATCCGTGTCCTAAAGCTTTGGTATTGGTTCCCACAAGTAAGGATGACGCCGTGGACCGGACACACCTATGTTGGAGAAAACAGAATTTATGTTTACCTGATAAATTACTTTCTCCAACGGTGTGTCCGGTCCACGGCCCGCCCTGGTTTTTTTAATCAGGTCTGATAATTTATTTTCTTTAACTACAGTCACCACGGTAACATATGGTTTCTCCTATGCAAATATTCCTCCTTAACGTCGGTCGAATGACTGGGGTAGGCGGAGCCTAGGAGGGATCATGTGACCAGCTTTGCTGGGCTCTTTGCCATTTCCTGTTGGGGAAGAGAATATCCCACAAGTAAGGATGACGCCGTGGACCGGACACACCGTTGGAGAAAGTAATTTATCAGGTAAACATAAATTCTGTTTTATTCAATAAAAACAGCAACAAGATTCTCATCGCTCGATGCCGTTCCATCAGGCTGTTTAAAAACATTTTGACTTGGCTGATATGTTATTCTATAGAAGCACAACAGAAGTGTCTTGTAATTACAAGCTGTTTACCGTCCATTGACTGCAAAAATGGATGGATATCGTCGAGAAAAGGCTTAAAATTAGGGATTACCATATCCATAAATCCAGTGAGACTAAACATTGAAGTAATTTTTGTTTTCAGTTTTAACCACACCTGAGTGGTGGCACATGATCAGGTAGCATAAAAATATTCCACCTAGCCAGAATGCTTGGCCACATGTTGCTCAGAAGTAACCTCCTTTAATGCTAGCCATTGAGCAGATTTATGTTTGTTTGGCTTGCATATAAATGCAAGCCAGTATACTCAAAAAAAAAAAAAAATAATAATTAGAGTGGCATAAGAGTAGCCACAATCATACAATTATGCAAGCATATCAGTGCTTGACAAATTCACATGCTAGGACACAATTGGTGCTTCTAAAATTGGGTCTGGGTTTATGTGTTACTCATATACAGCCAGCCACATCTTCTCGATGGGAACTCCCCCATCATTCTGTATCTTGCATAGCTTTCTCTGTTCCAGCTCTGTTTCTTCTCCACCTTCTAGATAGCATTTGCTTTCCTTTTCTAACCCACTTCATGCTTTGTCTTCTCCCCTTGTCGCCTTTCTTCCTACCTCAATACTGTCTATCCTGGATCTGGGATTGCTTCAACAACTGTCACTTCACACTGTTCTTTTCCTGTGATGCTCGGAGTATCAGCTATTCATCTGCAGGAAACAGAATTTAAGTAAAGTCCTGGATGGTTGATGGCTTCTAGTGAGCAGCAGGATTTATGTTCATTGGATGTCCCTTACGTGGTCTCGGGCCTTGTGCGGCCTTTTTGGAACACCATTGTATTGGCTCGTTTAGTTTGTTATGAGTAGTTGATGTCTGTTGGTGTCTATCTATTCAACACCATTGCTTCTAAGGTTTCCCCCAGCTGAGAACTGAGCAAGTTGCTGTACATTGCATATTTAGCTACTTCATGGTTGACATACCCTTACTGGTCAATATATCTCCTCTTTTATCCCTTAAAGATTGAATATGGTCCCAATTATTTTATTGTTTTTTTAATGAAAGGCCAGTGCTAAGTTTTTAGTTTATTTCTATGTGGTACCTGATGCATATTTATATTTATTTGGCTAATGTAAATTTTAGGAGCTTATAAAACTACCCCAGGGATATATAACACAAAAGCAATGTAAACATTTCCTAAACTATCCCGAAAATATGAAAATCTGATGCCGTTCAGTCCTACTAGCATCAGGACTTAAAGGCTTCCAAAAATCAATATCTCACTGAACCCAATAAGACCAATTATAACAGGTATATCATAATAACTAATCAGATATCTGGTCTTGTGGAAAGTACCCACAAGAGCATTCTGAGGTAGGCTCAGGAGTTTGCATGTGTAATGGGAACTATATGTGTAACATTGTTGAAAACATTGTTGCAGACTGCTGCAATATAGTACTGAATATACATGCAAACTCTTGAGCATACCTAGTTATGCCCTTGTGGAAAGGAGCTACGTTTCTACAAAGGACACCTAGAGAAAAAGGTCAATTTTGTTAACAGAAGTAAGTAGATTTCCATCTTAATATGGGAAAAGTCCACAGCGGCATTCCTTACTTGTGGGAAATACTGAACCTGGCCACCAGGAGGAGGCAAAGACACCCCAGCCAAAGGCTTAAATGCCTCCCCCACTTCCTCATAACCCCAGTCATTCTTTGCCTTTCGTCATAGGAGGTTGGCATAGAAGTGTTAGAAGATTTCGGAGTAGTCTCTTATGGAGGGTACTACGCTTCGAGATGGGACTGGAGTTTTAAGTAGTCCTGTCAGCCTCTCAGTGAGAGCATGGATGAAAGTTAGAGTCTGGAGATGCAGGGAGAGTCTCTCTGCAAAACCATCCCGACTCATATCAACAGCTCCATAGGCAATCAGCGTTGACGAGTTTCGCTGCCTGCTTTCTTCACTCAAGTCCATGTCAGAAGCAGTGCTACTATCTGTCACACTTGAAGGGCCGTGTTCCTGTTCCACGGCGTAGATTATGGTAAAATTGTTTCATATTTTATTCATGTATGATAACGCAAGAAGACAGGGTCACAGTGTGATGCCTTTTATCTTTAAAGAATCAAGGGTTAATATCTCCTTGGGATTATTGAACAGGGGGGGGAATAATTTTATATGTTTATTTGATTTTATGCTGATTTTATGTGTGAGATGTTATAGGCCTCATAGGCTGTTATGGAATATACAGGTTTCACTTTCACTTTGAGAGCCATGCAGCTTAAAAGCTTGGCGCTCTTTCTCATAGCAGGGACGGTCCTGCATTGTGCACCATGTGATTCGTTCCCTTTTTCCTGACCGGGTGTCTATCAGAGAGGAGAGGAGTCCTAAATCTCTGTACTGTCAGGGTCATAGGAGGTTGTGAGTGCCCCAGCCATTGGGGTATAAGGGTGCCGTTTTTTTTTAAAATATAAAATAAGATGTTTTATTTCTCTAGTTCTCCAGTTATTGCATTAGCGATAGAGGATTCTGTTACTTTAGAGGGCACTCCCTCTATTCCTAATGAGTAATTCCTGTTTATATAGTGAGGAGGCCTTAGTTCCGCCCTCTCAATTATGTTCCATATGTCTTGATAATGTGATAATATCAAACATGTTTGATACCACGGAGCCGTCCACTTCTGAGGAGTTGTCATCCAGTGAGGTGCATACCCTACATTTTTATATCTCTACACATGCAGTTTCCTGTAGCATTGCTGATCCTCCATCTGGAGGGCACTTTTTTCACCAGACATTACTGCGCAGTTCATACGGTGGTATCTGCAGCCTTTTAATGCTTTGCCTCGCCCTGCTAAGCGCAAGCCGAAAGGTTACATATTGCACTCCTTCCCAGAGTACATCAGATAACTTATTGGATTTAACTGATTGGATTTAACTGAGGGTTATCCGAGGATGAAGTTCTTTCTGAGACTTCAGAGTATGAACATTCTGGGTCGGAGTCTGCTGCCTCTAAACCTCCGGCTGCGGAGGAACCAGACTTTAGTTTAGGAATTTGCGCTTTCTTCTAAAGGAAGTTTTTGGCGAATTCAGAGGTTCCAGAGGCCAAATTGCCTGATGAACCTTTAATTCCTAAATTGGATAGAGTTTGAGGACAGGGTGTACCTTATCCTTCCCTGCTCCTGTTAGATGGTGAACATTATTAAGAATGAATAGGACAGGATTGGATTCCTTTTCCCCTTCTTCTCCCTTTAACAAATTGTTCCCGGTCCTGGACTCAATGGAGTTGTGAGGTTCCGTCCCTAAATGGGATGGCTTTATCTTCACCTTTGCCAAACGTCATGGTCTGCGGATATGACTTCTAAGTCTAGACTTCTTCCCTCCCTTTAAGGAAATGGTTTCTCCAACATTGGTGTGTCCGGTCCACGGCGTCATCCTTGTGGGATATTCTCTTCCCCAACAGGAAATGGCAAAGAGTCCCAGCAAAGCTGGTCACATGATCCCTCCTAGGCTCCGCCCACCCCAGTCATTCTCTTTGCCGTTGCACAGGCAACATCTCCACGGAGATGGTTAAGAGTTTTTTGGTGTTTAAATGTAGTTTTTATTCTTCTATCAAGTGTTTGTTATTTTAAAATAGTTGTTCACTCCCCACACATGAATGGTACTTACGAGAAGTAAAGCACTTGAGAAGTGCTACAACGGCTTTCTGGAGCATTAACAGCTGTCCAGGTAGCTGGTCTCTCGTCCTCAAAGTGTACTCCTAGTGCTGTGTATGATCTGCAGCAATTTGCAGCTTGAACCCTTTCACCTGCTCCTTTCTCTCGCTGTGTTTGTAATAAGAGAGATGCCCAAACCAGGTGGGCTGGTAGCTATGATCGGATGTCAAGTGTTTGTTAATAAAAACGATTCCTAAACATATATCACTCAGCCGTGATAAAGATATGGTTAAAAACAAATGTTTATTTCATAAACATATATCACAACGCGTTTCCCGGTCTACCTTGACCGCTTCCTCAGGTGAATAAACCATATCTAAACTGCACAGCTTATATTAGCTTAACTCGGCGTTCAAGCCGAATTAAAGCGCATGCGTGAAGGAGTATACAATCCCCATAGTAAAAAAGGGGTGTGTATTACCGTCAGAACGATTGGTCATCTGCATGAAATATCAGACCAACCACAGGGTACTGTGGTGACCCACCTCTAACGTGTGTGTAAGTGTATATCCACTAATTCCTGGTGTACAGGTTGCTGCCGATAGCGTAATATCATTTAAAATACAGGTGACAATTCGACATTCCATGATATATATACAAGGTTACCAAAAGTGGCTATATACGCTATGGCGTTACAAGGATATTGATGCGTACGTTCTAGCCCCTAATAGGGATAGTACTCCTTCATGCATTTACAAAAAATACTGTACTATATATCAGAAACAATGATTCATAACTCCATAGTCTGAAATATACAAGATCTATACTATATAAAAATTATATAAATATATATATAAAAATATATAAAAATATAAAAAATAATAAAAAATAATAAAAATATTACCCCTAATAACAAAGATAACAAATCACTGAATGAAAACAACATGGGACTTAAGTTTACTCATAATATTAATATAGATCATATTGAATTTTTGGACTTGGTACTATATTGGGACCAAGTAGGTCATGTAGTGACCAAAACCCACTTTAAAACAGTGGATACAAATAGTTACTTGAATTATAAAAGCAATCATTATAAGGCATGGAAGAGAAATATTCCATACAATCAGTTTTCTAGAATTCGTAGAAATTGTACTAATTTAACTCTATATGACGAACAAGCAGGAATCCTAAAGAAGAGATTCTTTGAAAGGAATTATCCTGGGGATCTAATAGAGGAGAGCTATTTAAAGGCTAGAAATAAAGATAGGTCTGAATTCTTCAAAACTACAAAAGAGAAGGAAAATCTAGAATGCAAAAATCTAGATGAGATAGGCACGAATAAGAACAAAGTGAATAAAAATAACAATCTGAGATTTATAACTAAATATACCACAAACCATGATAAAATCAAGAGAATTGTTCGCAAACATTGGAACATTCTATTGAATGATCCGGTATTAAGGAACATTTTAGATGAAAACCCCACATGTACTTTTAAAAGAGCACCTACTTTAAAAAATAAACTTGCCCCTAGCAAAATAGTGATGAAGAAATTTGGAAAAAATGGTGAACATAAGACAAAAAATTGGCTGTCGAATAAGAAAGGGTTCTATAAATGTAATAGAGCTAACTGTGGGCTTTGTGATTTTACAAAGGGAGATAAGTATAAGTTCAGGTCTTTTTCTACGAAAGAAGAATTTGAGATAAAGACTTATTTTTCATGTGATTCCTCTTTCGTAATATACTTACTGGAATGTAAGTGTGGCTTACAATATATAGGGAGAACATCTAGACCCCTGAAAAAAAGATGGGGTGAACACATGAGAAACGTGAAAAAATCGTGTATTAAACATAGTGTCTCTAGACATGGAGTTTGTTGTCATGATGGGCAGACAGATCTGTATAGTATTTTTCCTATTGAACAAATCTCATCTAAATGGGGTAGAAATAAATTAATGGACTTAAGACAAAGAGACACGTATTGGATTTGGAAATTAAAAACATTAAATCCATATGGTCTGAATGAGAATCTTGATATGGCGGCATTTAATTAGGTCACAGCCCTATCTAGTTATTAGTTAGTAGTCTTTCTTATCATCATTATTCATTCCCTATTATTAGTTTTTAAATATTAGACTCTGTCAGATACATTATAATATTCCACCAACAATTATAGATCTCACTACAAAACCCCAGAGAGAGAATTTGATTGGGACAGCTTTATTATATGATGTAATCTGTATTAACATTAGTACACACAGATTAATATATTTTTATATAATGAGTATTATTATTTCTCCAACATAGGTGTGTCCGGTCCACGGCGTCATCCTTACTTGTGGGATATTCTCTTCCCCAACAGGAAATGGCAAAGAGCCCAGCAAAGCTGGTCACATGATCCCTCCTAGGCTCCGCCTACCCCAGTCATTCTCTTTGCCGTTGTACAGGCAACATCTCCACGGAGATGGCTTAGAGTTTTTTAGTGTTTAACTGTAGTTTTTATTATTCAATCAAGAGTTTGTTATTTTGAAATAGTGCTGGTATGTACTATTTACTCAGAAACAGAAAAGAGATGAAGATTTCTGTTTGTATGAGGAAAATGATTTTAGCAACCGTCACTAAAATCCATGGCTGTTCCACACAGGACTGTTGAGAGCAATTAACTTCAGTTGGGGGAACAGTGAGCAGTCTCTTGCTGCTTGAGGTATGACACATTCTAACAAGACGATGTAATGCTGGAAGCTGTCATTTTCCCTATGGGATCCGGTAAGCCATGTTTATTAAGATCGTAAATAAGGGCTTTACAAGGGCTTATTAAGACTGTAGACTTTTTCTGGGCTAAATCGATTCATTATTAACACATATTTAGCCTTGAGGAATCATTTATTCTGGGTATTTTGATATAATAATATCGGCAGGCACTGTTTTAGACACCTTATTCTTTAGGGGCTTTCCCAAATCATAGGCAGAGCCTCATTTTCGCGCCGGTGTTGCGCACTTGTTTTTGAGAGGCATGACATGCAGTCGCATGTGAGAGGAGCTCTGATACTTAGAAAAGACTTTCTGAAGGCGTCATTTGGTATCGTATTCCCCTTTGGGCTTGGTTGGGTCTCAGCAAAGCAGATACCAGGGACTGTAAAGGGGTTAAAGTTAAAAACGGCTCCGGTTCCGTTATTTTAAGGGTTAAAGCTTCCAAATTTGGTCTGCAATACTTTGAAGGCTTTAAGAATTTTGAACAATTCCTTCATGTTTTTTCGCAATTGCAGTAATAAAGTGTGTTCAGTTTAAAATTTAAAGTGACAGTAACGGTTTTATTTTAAAACGTTTTTTGTACTTTGTTATCAAGTTTATGCCTGTTTAACATGTCTGAACTACCAGATAGACTGTGTTCTGAATGTGGGGAAGCCAGAATTCCCATTCATTTAAATAAATGTGATTTATATGACAATGATGCCCAAGATGATTCCTCAAGTGAGGGGAGTAAGCATGGTACTGCATCATTCCCTCCTTCGTCTACACTAGTCTTGCCCACTCAGGAGGCCCCTAGTACATCTAGCGCGCCAATACTCCTTACTATGCAACAATTAACGGCTGTAATGGATAATTCTGTCAAAAACATTTTAGCCAAAATGAACACTTATCAGCGTAAGCGCGACTGCTCTGTTTTAGATACTGAAGAGCATGACGACGCTGATAATAATGGTTCTGAAGGGCCCCTAACCCAGTCTGATGGGGCCAGGGAGGTTTTGTCTGAGGGAGAAATTACTGATTCTGGGAACATTTCTCAACAAGCTGAACCTGATGTGATTACGTTTAAATTTAAGTTGGAACATCTCCGCATTCTGCTTAAGGAGGTATTATCCACTCTGGATGATTGTGACAAGTTGGTCATCCCAGAGAAACTATGTAAAATGGACAAGTTCCTAGAGGTCCCGGGGCTCCCAGAAGCTTTTCCTATACCCAAGCGGGTGGCGGACATTGTTAATAAAGAATGGGTAAGGCCCGGTATTCCTTTCGTCCCTCCCCCCATATTTAAAAAATTGTTTCCTATGGTCGACCCCAGAAAGGACTTATGGCAGACAGTCCCCAAGGTCGAGGGAGCGGTTTCCACTTTAAACAAACGCACCACTATACCCATAGAGGATAGTTGTGCTTTCAAAGATCCTATGGATAAAAAATTAGAAGGTTTACTTAAAAAGATGTTTGTTCAGCAGGGTTACCTTCTACAACCAATTTCATGCATTGTCCCTGTAGCTACAGCCGCATGTTTCTGGTTCGATGAGCTGATAAAGGCGGTCGATAGTGATTCTCCTCCTTATGAGGAGATTATGGACAGAATCAATGCTCTCAAATTGGCTAATTCTTTCACCCTAGACGCCACTTTGCAATTGGCTAGGTTAGCGGCTAAGAATTCTGGGTTTGCTATTGTGGCGCGCAGAGCGCTTTGGTTGAAATCTTGGTCAGCTGATGCGTCTTCCAAGAACAAGCTACTTAACATTCCTTTCAAGGGGAAAACGCTGTTTGGCCCTGACTTGAAAGAGATTATCTCTGATATCACTGGGGGTAAGGGCCACGCCCTTCCTCAGGATCGGCCTTTCAAGGCAAAAAATAAACCTAATTTTCGTCCCTTTCGTAGAAATGGACCAGCCCAAAGTGCTACGTCCTCTAAGCAAGAGGGTAATACTTCTCAAGCCAAGCCAGCTTGGAGACCAATGCAAGGCTGGAACAAGGGAAAGCAGGCCAAGAAACCTGCCACTGCTACCAAGACAGCATGAAATGTTGGCCCCCGATCCGGGACCGGATCTGGTGGGGGGCAGACTCTCTCTCTTCGCTCAGGCTTGGGCAAGAGATGTTCTGGATCCTTGGGCGCTAGAAATAGTCTCCCAAGGTTATCTTCTGGAATTCAAGGGGCTTCCCCCAAGGGGGAGGTTCCACAGGTCTCAGTTGTCTTCAGACCACATAAAAAGACAGGCATTCTTACATTGTGTAGAAGACCTGTTAAAAATGGGAGTGATTCATCCTGTTCCATTAAGAGAACAAGGGATGGGGTTCTACTCCAATCTGTTCATAGTTCCCAAAAAAGAGGGAACGTTCAGACCAATCTTAGATCTCAAGATCTTAAACAAGTTTCTCAAGGTTCCATCGTTCAAGATGGAAACCATTCGAACTATTCTTCCTTCCATCCAGGAAGGTCAATTCATGACCACAGTGGATTTAAAGGATGCGTATCTACATATTCCTATCCACAAGGAACATCATCGGTTCCTAAGGTTCGCATTCCTGGACAAGCATTACCAGTTCGTGGCGCTTCCTTTCGGATTAGCCACTGCTCCAAGGATTTTCACAAAGGTACTAGGGTCCCTTCTAGCTGTGCTAAGACCAAGGGGCATTGCTGTAGTACCTTACTTGGACGACATTCTGATTCAAGCGTCGTCCCTTCCTCAAGCAAAGGCTCACACGGACATTGTCCTGGCCTTTCTCAGATCTCACGGATGGAAAGTGAACGTGGAAAAGAGTTCTCTATCTCCGTCAACAAGGGTTCCCTTCTTGGGAACAATAATAGACTCCTTAGAAATGAGGATTTTTCTGACAGAGGCCAGAAAAACAAAACTTCTAGACTCTTGTCGGATACTTCATTCCGTTCCTCTTCCTTCCATAGCGCAGTGCATGGAAGTGATCGGTTTGATGGTAGCGGCAATGGACATAGTTCCTTTTGCGCGCATTCATCTAAGACCATTACAACTGTGCATGCTCAGTCAGTGGAATGGGGACTATACAGACTTGTCTCCGAAGATACAAGTAAATCAGAGGACCAGAGACTCACTCCGTTGGTGGCTGTCCCTGGACAACCTGTCACAAGGGATGACATTCCGCAGACCGGAGTGGGTCATCGTCACGACCGACGCCAGTCTGATGGGCTGGGGCGCGGTCTGGGGATCCCTGAAAGCTCAGGGTCTTTGGTCTCGGGAAGAATCTCTTCTACCGATAAATATTCTGGAACTGAGAGCGATATTCAATGCTCTCAAGGCTTGGCCTCAGCTAGCGAGGGCCAAGTTCATACGGTTTCAATCAGACAACATGACAACTGTTGCGTACATCAACCATCAGGGGGGAACAAGGAGTTCCCTAGCGATGGAAGAAGTGACCAAAATCATTCTATGGGCGGAGTCTCACTCCTGCCACCTGTCTGCTATCCACATCCCAGGAGTGGAAAATTGGGAAGCGGATTTTCTGAGTCGTCAGACATTGCATCCGGGGGAGTGGGAACTCCATCCGGAAATCTTTGCCCAAGTCACTCAGCTGTGGGGCATTCCAGACATGGATCTGATGGCCTCTCGTCAGAACTTCAAAGTTCCTTGCTACGGGTCCAGATCCAGGGATCCCAAGGCGGCTCTAGTGGATGCACTAGTAGCACCTTGGACCTTCAAACTAGCTTATGTGTTCCCGCCGTTTCCTCTCATCCCCAGGCTGGTAGCCAGGATCAATCAGGAGAGGGCGTCGGTGATCTTGATAGCTCCTGCGTGGCCACGCAGGACTTGGTATGCAGATCTGGTGAATATGTCATCGGCTCCACCTTGGAAGCTACCTTTGAGACGAGACCTTCTTGTTCAGGGTCCGTTCGAACATCCGAATCTGGTTTCACTCCAGCTGACTGCTTGGAGATTGAACGCTTGATCTTATCGAAGCGAGGGTTCTCAGATTCTGTTATCGATACTCTTGTTCAGGCCAGAAAGCCTGTAACTAGAAAGATTTACCACAAAATTTGGAAAAAATATATCTGTTGGTGTGAATCTAAAGGATTCCCTTGGGACAAGGTTAAGATTCCTAAGATTCTATCCTTCCTTCAAGAAGGATTGGAAAAAGGATTATCTGCTAGTTCCCTGAAGGGACAGATTTCTGCCTTGTCTGTGTTACTTCACAAAAAGCTGGCAGCTGTGCCAGATGTTCAAGCCTTTGTTCAGGCTCTGGTTAGAATTAAGCCTGTTTACAAACCTTTGACTCCTCCTTGGAGTCTCAACTTAGTTCTTTCAGTTCTTCAGGGGGTTCCGTTTGAACCCTTACATTCCGTTGATATTAAGTTATTATCTTGGAAAGTTTTGTTTTTAGTTGCAATTTCTTCTGCTAGAAGAGTTTCAGAATTGTCTGCTCTGCAGTGTTCTCCTCCTTATCTGGTGTTCCATGCAGATAAGGTGGTTTTACGTACTAAACCTGGTTTTCTTCCAAAAGTTGTTTCTAACAAAAACATTAACCAGGAGATTATCGTACCTTCTCTGTGTCCGAAACCAGTTTCAAAGAAGGAACGTTTGTTGCACAATTTGGATGTTGTTCGCGCTCTAAAATTCTATTTAGATGCTACAAAGGATTTTAGACAAACATCTTCCTTGTTTGTTGTTTATTCCGGTAAAAGGAGAGGTCAAAAAGCAACTTCTACCTCTCTCTCTTTTTGGATTAAAAGCATCATCAGATTGGCTTACGAGACTGCCGGACGGCAGCCTCCCGAAAGAATCACGGCTCATTCCACTAGGGCTGTGGCTTCCACATGGGCCTTCAAGAACGAGGCTTCTGTTGATCAGATATGTAGGGCAGCGACTTGGTCTTCACTGCACACTTTTACCAAATTTTACAAGTTTGATACTTTTGCTTCTTCTGAGGCTATTTTTGGGAGAAAGGTTTTGCAAGCCGTGGTGCCTTCCATTTAGGTGACCTGATTTGCTCCCTCCCTTCATCCGTGTCCTAAAGCTTTGGTATTGGTTCCCACAAGTAAGGATGACGCCGTGGACCGGACACACCTATGTTGGAGAAAACAGAATTTATGTTTACCTGATAAATTACTTTCTCCAACGGTGTGTCCGGTCCACGGCCCGCCCTGGTTTTTTTAATCAGGTCTGATAATTTATTTTCTTTAACTACAGTCACCACGGTACCATATGGTTTCTCCTATGCTAATATTCCTCCTTAACGTCGGTCGAATGACTGGGGTAGGCGGAGCCTAGGAGGGATCATGTGACCAGCTTTGCTGGGCTCTTTGCCATTTCCTGTTGGGGAAGAGAATATCCCACAAGTAAGGATGACGCCGTGGACCGGACACACCGTTGGAGAAAGTAATTTATCAGGTAAACATAAATTCTGTTTTTTAGGTATTTGCATTGTGTATATGAGTATTTGCATTTGTTATCTTTGTTATTAGGGGTAATATTTTTATTATTTTTTATTATTTTTTATATTTTTATATATTTTTATATATATATTTATATAATTTTTATATAGTATAGATCTTGTATATTTCAGACTATGGAGTTATGAATCATTGTTTCTGATATATAGTACAGTATTTTTTGTAAATGCATGAAGGAGTACTATCCCTATTAGGGGCTAGAACGTACGCATCAATATCCTTGTAACGCCATAGCGTATATAGCCACTTTTGGTAACCTTGTATATATATCATGGAATGTCGAATTGTCACCTGTATTTTAAATGATATTACGCTATCGGCAGCAACCTGTACACCAGGAATTAGTGGATATACACTTACACACACGTTAGAGGTGGGTCACCACAGTACCCTGTGGTTGGTCTGATATTTCATGCAGATGACCAATCGTTCTGACGGTAATACACACCCCTTTTTTACTATGGGGATTGTATACTCCTTCACGCATGCGCTTTAATTCGGCTTGAACGCCGAGTTAAGCTAATATAAGCTGTGCAGTTTAGATATGGTTTATTCACCTGAGGAAGCGGTCAAGGTAGACCGGGAAACGCGTTGTGATATATGTTTATGAAATAAACATTTGTTTTTAACCATATCTTTATCACGGCTGAGTGATATATGTTTAGGAATCGTTTTTATTAACAAACACTTGACATCCGATCATAGCTACCAGCCCACCTGGTTTGGGCATCTCTCTTATTACAAACACAGCGAGAGAAAGGAGCAGGTGAAAGGGTTCAAGCTGCAAATTGCTGCAGATCGTACACAGCACTAGGAGTACACTTTGAGGACGAGAGACCAGCTACCTGGACAGCTGTTAATGCTCCAGAAAGCAGTTGTAGCACTTCTCAAGTGCTTTACTTCTCGTAAGTACCATTCATGTGTGGGAGTGAACAACTTTAAATACAGATTCACACTATGTTGGCGCCTTCTTCTTTTTTGTATTGTATACAGATTTGCCACGTTTGAATTGCCTTCAACTTTTGGAAGAAGTCTTTGCTGCCATACCATCAATATTCCAACTTTGGACTTTTGGGGTCACACACCTGATTTTGGTTTGATTGACATTTTTGTTTATGAGTTTATCTCACACCACCCAGCGTGTGGGACATTTATTGTTGTGTTTTTGCACTTGTATATGATTATCTACACATATTCTTTTGCTCACATTTGTTTTATATATGTATAACAGCAACATTTCTGATTTTTGTTGTTTTTAGGCGCTGCTGATTTAACACATTTTTTGTATTTATTCGTATTTTAAAATAGTGCTGGTATGTACTATTTACTCTGAAACAGAAAAGGATGAAGATTTCTGTTTGTAAGAGGAAGATGATTTTAGCAGACAGTAACTAAAATCGGTTGCTGTTTCCACATAGGACTGTTGAGATGAAGTAACTTCAGTTGGGGGAAACAGTTAGCAGACTTTTCTGCTTAAGGTATGACTAGCCATATTTCTAACAAGACTGTGTAATGCTGGAAGGCTGTCATTTCCCCTCATGGGGACCGGTAAGCCATTTTCTTAGTCGAAAACAAACAGAATAAAGGGCTTATTATGGGCTAAAAAACTGGTAGACATTTTTATGGGCTAAATCGATTGCTTTATTTGTGCATATTATTCAGATTTAGGCTAATAATTGGCATTTATAATCTTGGGGAACGTTTATAAAACGGCAGGCACTGTATTGGACACCTTTTTCAGTCAGGGGGCCTTTCTAGTCATAGACTGAGCCTCATTTTCGCGCCATTAATGCACAGTTGTTTTTTGAGAGCAGGGCATGCAGATGCATGTGTGAGGATCTAAGAATCTCTGAAAAAGCTTTTAGAAGGCGTCATTTGGTATCGTATTCCCCTCAGGGCTTGGTTGGGTCTTAGCAAAGACTATATCTGGGACTGTATAGGGGTTAAATTTAAAAACGGCTCCGGTTCCGTTATTTTAAGGGTTAAAGCTCTGAAATTTGGTGTGCAATACTTTTAAGGCTTTAAGACACTGTGGTGAAATTTTGGTAATTTTTGAACAATTCCTTCATACTTTTTCACATATTCAGTAATAAAGTGTTTTCTGTTTGAAATTTAAAGTGACAGTAACGGTTTTATTTTAAAACGTTTTTTTTGTGCTTTGTTGACAAGTTTAAGCCTGTTTAACATGTCTGTACCTTCAGATAAGCTATGTTCTATATGTATGAAAGCCAATGTGTCTCCCCATTTAAATTTATGTGATAATTGTGCCATAGCGTCCAAACAAAGTAAGGACAGTACTGCCACAAATAATGATATTGCCCAAGATGATTCCTCAAATGAGGGGAGTAAACATGATAGTACATCATCTCCTACTGTGTCTACACCAGTTTTGCCCATGCAGGAGGCCCCTAGTACATCTAGTGCGCCAATACTTATTACCATGCAACAATTAACGGCTGTAATGAATAACTCCATAGCAAATCTTTTATCCAAAATGCCTACTTATCAGAGAAAGCGCGATTGCTCTGTTTTAAACACTGAAGAGCAAGAGGACGCTGATGATAATTGTTCTGTCATACCCTCACACCAATCTGAAGGGGCCATGAGGGAGGTTTTGTCTGAGGGAGAAATTTCAGATTCAGGAAATATTTCTCATCAAGCTGAACCTGATGTTGTGACATTTAAATTTAAATTAGAACATCTCCGCGTACTGCTTAAGGAGGTGTTATCTACTCTGGATGATTGTGACAATTTGGTCATTCCAGAGAAATTATGCAAGATGGACAGGTTCCTAGAGGTTCCGGTGCCCCCCGACGCTTTTCCTATACCCAAGCGGGTGGCGGACATAGTAAATAAAGAGTGGGAAAAGCCCGGCATACCTTTTGTTCCTCCCCCTATATTTAAGAAATTATTTCCTATGGTCGACCCCAGAAAGGACTTATGGCAGACAGTCCCCAAGGTCGAGGGGGCAGTTTCTACTCTAAACAAACGCACTACTATTCCTATCGAAGATAGTTGTGCTTTCAAAGATCCTATGGATAAAAAATTGGAAGGTTTGCTTAAAAAGATTTTTGTACAGCAAGGCTACCTTCTACAACCAATTTCATGCATTGTTCCTGTCACTACGGCAGCGTGGTTCTGGTTCGAGGAACTAGAACAGTCGCTCAGTAGAGAAACTCCATATGAGGAGGTTATGGACAGAGTTCACGCACTTAAATTGGCTAACTCTTTTATTTTAGATGCCGCTTTGCAATTAGCAAAATTAGCGGCGAAAAATTCAGGGTTTGCTATCGTGGCGCGCAGAGCGCTTTGGCTAAAGTCTTGGTCAGCGGATGTGTCATCCAAGACAAAATTGCTTAACATTCCTTTCAAAGGTAAAACTTTATTTGGACCTGATTTGAAAGAGATTATTTCAGACATCACTGGGGGAAAGGGCCACGCCCTTCCACAGGATAGGTCTTTTAAGGCTAAAAATAAACCTAATTTTCGCCCCTTTCGCAGAAATGGACCAGCCTCTAATTCTGCATCCTCTAAGCAAGAGGGTAATGCCTCACAACCCAAACCAGCCTGGAAACCAATGCAAGGCTGGAACAAGGGTAAGCAGGCCAAGAAGCCTGCCACTGCTAACAAAACAGCATGAAGGAGTAGCCCCCGATCCGGGACCGGATCTGGTGGGGGGCAGACTTTCTCTCTTTGCTCAGGCTTGGGCAAGAGATGTTCAGGATCCTTGGGCGCTAGAAATAGTTTCTCAAGGTTATCTCCTGGAATTCAAGGAACTACCCCCAAGGGGAAGGTTCCACAAGTCTCACTTATCCTCAAACCAAATAAAGAGACAGGCATTCTTACATTGTGTAGAAGACCTGTTAAAGATGGGAGTGATACACCCAGTTCCAATAAAGGAACAATGGGATTTTATTCGAATCTGTTCGTAGTTCCCAAAAAAGAGGGAACGTTCAGACCAATTTTGGATTTGAAGATCCTAAACAAATTTCTCAGGGTACCATCGTTCAAAATGGAAACCATTCGAACGATTCTACCCACCATCCAGGAAAGTCAATTTATGACTACCGGGGATCTAAAGGATGCGTACCTACATATCCCTATCCACAAGGAACATCATCAGTTCCTAAGGTTCGCTTTTCTGGACAAACATTACCAGTTTGTGGCTCTTCCATTCGGATTAGCCACTGCTCCAAGGATTTTCACAAAGGTGCTAGGGTCCCTTCTAGCGGTTCTAAGACCAAGGGGCATTGCAGTAGTACCTTACTTGGACGACATTCTAATACAAGCGTCGTCCCTGTCAAAGGCAAAGGCTCATACGGACATCGTTCTAGCCTTTCTCACATCTCACGGATGGAAGGTGAACAAAGAAAAGAGTTCTCTGTCCCCGTCAACAAGAGTTCCCTTCTTGGGAACAATAATAGATTCCTTAGAAATGAGGATTTTTCTGACAGAGGTCAGAAAATCAAAACTTCTAAGCTCTTGTCAAGTGCTTCATTCTGTTCCTCGTCCTTCCATAGCGCAGTGCATGGAAGTAATAGGGTTGATGGTTGCAACAATGGACATAGTTCCTTTTGCACGAATTCATCTAAGACCATTACAACTGTGCATGCTCAAACAGTGGAATGGGGATTATACAGACTTGTCTCCAATGATTCAAGTAGATCAAAAGACCAGAGATTCACTCCGTTGGTGGCTGACCCTGGACCATCTGTCTCAGGGAATGAGCTTCCGCAGGCCAGAGTGGGTCATTGTCACGACCGACGCCAGTTTAGTGGGCTGGGGTGCGGTCTGCGAATCCCTGAAAGCTCAGGGTCTATGGTCTCGGGAGGAGTCTCTTCTCCCGATAAACATTCTGGAACTGAGAGCGATATTCAATGCTCTCAGAGCTTGGCCTCAACTAGCAAAGGCCAAATTCATAAGGTTCCAATCAGACAACATGACGACTGTTGCTTATATCAATCATCAAGGGGGAACAAAGAGTTCCCTGGCGATGAAAGAAGTGACCAAAATAATTCAATGGGCGGAGGATCACTCCTGCCACTTGTCTGCGATCCACATCCCAGGAGTGGAAAATTGGGAAGCGGATTTTCTGAGTCGTCAGACATTTCATCCGGGGGAGTGGGAACTCCATCCGGAAATCTTTGCCCAAATAACTCAATTATGGGGCATTCCAGACATGGATCTGATGGTGTCTCGTCAGAACTTCAAGGTTCCTTGCTACGGGTCCAGATCCAGGGATCCCAAGGCGACTCTAGTAGATGCACTAGTAGCACCTTGGACTTTCAACCTAGCTTACGTATTCCCACCGTTTCCTCTCATTCCCAGGCTGATAGCCAGGATCAATCAGGAGAGGGCCTCGGTGATCTTGATAGCTCCTGCGTGGCCACGCAGGACTTGGTATGCAGACCTGGTGAATATGTCATCGGCTCCACCATGGAAGCTACCTTTGAGACAGGACCTTCTTGTTCAAGGTCCATTCGAACACCAAAATCTGGTCTCCCTCCAACTGACGGCTTGGAGATTGAACGCTTGATTCTATCAAAGCGTGGGTTTTCAGATTCGGTGATAGATACTCTGGTTCAGGCCAGAAAACCTGTAACTAGAAAAATTTACCATAAAATATGGAAAAAATATATCTGTTGGTGTGAATCCAAAGGATTCCCATGGAATAAGATAAAAATTCCTAAGATTCTCTCCTTTCTTCAAGAAGGTTTGGAGAAAGGATTATCTGCAAGTTCTCTAAAGGGACAGATCTCTGCTTTATCGGTCTTACTACACAAAAGACTGGCAGCTGTGCCAGATGTTCAAGCTTTTGTTCAGGCTCTGGTTAGGATCAAGCCTGTTTACAAACCTTTGACTCCTCCCTGGAGTCTAAATCTAGTTCTTTCAGTTCTTCAAGGGGTTCCGTTTGAACCCTTACATTCCATAGATATTAAGTTACTATCTTGGAAAGTTTTGTTTTTGGTTGCAATTTCTTCTGCTAGAAGAGTTTCAGAGTTATCTGCTCTGCAGTGTTCTCCTCCTTATCTGGTTTTGCGTACTAAGCCTGGTTTTCTTCCTAAAGTTGTTTCTAACAAAAATATTAACCAGGAGATAGTTGTACCTTCTTTGTGTCCGAATCCAGTTTCAAAGAAGGAACGTTTGTTACACAATTTGGACGTTGTCCGTGCTCTAAAGTTCTATTTAGAGGCTACTAAAGATTTCAGACAAACATCTTCCTTGTTTGTTGTTTATTCTGGTAAAAGGAGAGGTCTAAAAGCGACTTCTACCTCTCTTTCCTTTTGGCTTAAAAGCATTATCCGATTGGCTTATGAGACTGCCGGACGGCAGCCTCCTGAAAGAATCACAGCTCACTCCACTAGGGCTGTGGCTTCCACATGGGCCTTCAAGAACGAGGCTTCTGTTGACCAGATATGTAAGGCAGCGACTTGGTCTTCACTGCACACTTTTGCCAAATTTTACAAATTTGATACTTTTGCTTCTTCGGAGGCTATTTTTGGGAGAAAGGTTTTGCAAGCTGTGGTGCCTTCCGTTTAGGTGACCTGATTTGCTCCCTCCCTTCATCCGTGTCCTAAAGCTTTGGTATTGGTTCCCACAAGTAAGGATGACGCCGTGGACTGGACACACCAATGTTGGAGAAAACAGAATTTATGCTTACCTGATAAATTACTTTCTCCAACGGTGTGTCCGGTCCACGGCCCGCCCTGGTTTTTTAATCAGGTCTGATGAATTATTTTCTTTAACTACAGTCACCACGGTACCATATGGCTTCTCCTATATATATTTCCTCCTGTCCGTCGGTCGAATGACTGGGGTGGGCGGAGCCTAGGAGGGATCATGTGACCAGCTTTGCTGGGACTCTTTGCCATTTCCTGTTGGGGAAGAGAATATCCCACAAGTAAGGATGACGCCGTGGACCGGACACACCGTTGGAGAAAGTAATTTATCAGGTAAGCATAAATTCTGTTTTTGTCTAGTCCAGGCCTGGACTCCATTATCTCCACGGTCACAGGGGGCAAGGGTGCCCTCCTACCGCAAGAATTTATGAACTTATCTAAGGGACGATTTTCATTCTTTACGTTCTGATAAAGCCCATGTCAGCAGTCCTCCGCTAAGCCAGAGCAAACCAAGAGCTCTTGAAAGCCTGCTCAGTCCTGGAATAAATCCAAGCAGAGCAAGAAGCCTGCCGAGTCTATGTCAGCATGAATGGGCGGTCCTCAGTCCTCTTCTGGATTGTGTAGAGGGCAGTATGTTGCTCTTTTCAGTCGCTTGGTTCAGGGACGTGCAGGATCCATGGGTCCTGGAGGTCATAGCTCAGGGTTACAAGATTTTAAGTCTCAGCCACCCAAGGGCAGATTCCTCCTGTCTTCCTGACCAGAAAGGAGGGAAGCCTTTCAGGGGTGTGTACGGGATCTGTCCTCTAGGAGTTATTGTCCTGGTGCCTTTTGCAGTGAGGGGTTTGGGATACTATTCAAACCTTTTCGTGGTCCCTAAGAAGGAGGGAACTTTCCGTCTGATTCTGGACCTAAAGTGCTTAAGCAGGTTTTTAAATGTTCCCTCGTTTAAGATGGAGACAATAAGGTCCATTCTTTCCCTCGTTTGAGAGGGGTAGTTCATGACCACGATAGATCTGAAGGATACTCCCTTCTCGTACCAATCCTCAAGGACCACTTCCAGTTCCTAAGGTTTGCATTCCTGGACCAGCACTTCCAGTTTATTGCCATTCCGTTTGGTCTAGCTAAAGAAGTTTTTCGCAGAGTGGACCATTCGGAATATCTTCCAGCCCATGGATGGCAGATAATCTAGAGACAGTTCTCTTGTATCAAGTACCAGGGTAGAATTCTCAGGTACTATAATAGTCTCCATAGACATGAGAATATTTCTAACAGACCAGAGATGTTGCAAGCTAGCTTCAACATATCTTGCCCTCCAGATCTCCTTAAGGCCATCTGTGGCTCAGTGTATGGAGGTGATTGGTCTCATGGTGTCCAGCTTGGACATCATTCCTTTGCCAGGTTTCACCTCAGACTGTTGCAACTGCGCATGCTGAACTAGTGGAACGGCGATCATTCGACGGCGATCATTCGGATCTGTCTCAACAGATTTCTCTGGACAATCAATCGCTCTCTTGGTGGTTTTGTCCGAATCACTTGTCCTGAGGGACGTCCGTCTCAAGACCATCCTGGGTGATTGTGACTACGGTTGCGAGTCTGTCCGGATGAAGAGCCATTTGGGGTGCCAGGAAAGCACAGGGCATCTGGTCTCAGGAGGTAAAGCTCCCTCCTGATCTCATTTTGGATCTTCGGGCAATATACAGTGCTCTGAAGGCTTGGCCTCTGCTGGGTTCGTCCCAGTTAATCAGATTCCAATCAAACAATACATCCTTGGTGGCTTACATCAACCATCAGGGTGGAACGAGAAGCTCCCTAGCTATGAGGGAAGTATCTCGGATTCTGGTGTGGGGGAGACCCGCATTTGTTCTCTGTCAGCGATCCATATTCCGGGTGTGGACAACTGGGAAGCGGATTCCTCAGCAGACATTCCTTTCATCCGGGAGAATGGTCTCTCCATCCCGAGTGTTTGCAAAGATTTTCAAAAGGAAGATCTTATAACATCTCAGTACCAAGCTACCCAGATAGGGGTCAAGGTACAGGGATCCTTAGGTGGAGCTAACAGATGCATTAGCGGTGCCTTGGAGGTTCAATCCAATTTATCCTTTCTGACTGTTACCACTACTTTCTTAGTGTTGTGGCTCGAGTCAAGCAGGCGTCGGTGATACTGACTGCTCCGTCTTGGCTGCAAAGGATATGGTTCGCGGATCTAGTGGGGATGTCATCATCTCCTCCGTGGAAGTTACCTTGTCGCAGGGATCTGCTGACCAATGTCTCTTTGTTCATCAATGTCTAGATTCTCTGAGGTTGACTGCGTGGAGATTGAACGCTTAGTCCTAGCCAAGAGAGGGTTTTCTGAGAGAGTTATTTTTACTCTCATTCAAGCTCGTAAGCTGGTTGCTAGACGCATCTATCATAAGGTGTGGAGGACCTACCTATTCTGTTCTCCAGGATGAAATGGAGAAGGGCTTTTCTGCAAGTCCCCTTAAGGGACAGTTTTTGGCTCTGTCAGTATTACTGCACAAGAAGTTTGCAGAGCTTCAAAGATGTGCAGCCATTTGTTAAGGTTCTGCTGGGATCAGACCTGTGTTTAGATCTAAGGCTCCTCCTTGGAGTTTAAATCTTGTCCTTAAGGTTTTGCAACGGGCTCCGTTGGAGCCTATGCATGAAGTAGACATTAAATTGTTGTCTTGGAAGGTTCCTTTTCTACTGACTATTGCTTCTGCGCGCAGAGTATCTGTGATTGCTTATTGTGGTTCCTTTCTTATGTCCTAATCCTTCTTCGTCAAAGGAACGTTTACAACGTTCTCTTTGACTTCCTTATCTTTTTGTCTGAGGAGTGTCATCCGTTTAGCATAGAAATGGCGGGACATAAGCCTCCTCTGAGGATTACGGCTCATTCTACAAGAGCAGTGGTTTCCTCTTGGACCTTCAAAAATTAGGCCTCTATGGATCAGATTTGTAAGGCAGCTATCTGGTTCTCCTTACATACTTTTTCCAAATTTTTTTAAATTTGATGTTTTTACTTATGCTAAAGCAGCCTTCGGGAGAAAGGGTTTTGAGGCTGTGGTGCCCTCAGATTAGGGTCCGCCTCTCTTTTTTCCCTTACTGTATATTTTTCCGACAAGTAAGGAATTTTCTCTTGTAAGATGTATCGAGTCCACGGATTCATCCATACTTGTGGGATATTCTCCTTCCCAACAGGAAGTGGCAGAGAGAGCACCCACAGCAGAGCTGTCTATATAGCTCCTCCCTTAACTCCACCCCTCAGTCATTCTCTCTGCCTGCTTAACTGCTAGGAAGGGCAAAGTGAGTGTGGTGACAAAAATGTTAGTTTTTATTTTCTCCTAAAGAAAATTTTTGTTCATCAAGGTTTTCTTCTCCAACCTATTGCATGCATTGTTCCTGTAACTACTGCAGCTGCTTTCTGGTTTGAGGCTCTAGAAGAGGCTCTCCAGGTGGAGACTCCATTAGAGGATATTATGGATAGAATTAAGGCCCTTAAGTTGGCTAATTCTTTCATTACAGATGCCGCTTTCCAAATGGCTGAATTAGCGGCAAAGAATTCAGGTTTTGCCATTTTAGCACGCAGGGCTTTATGGCTTAAGTCCTGGTCTGCTGATGTGTCATCAAAATCTAAATTGTTGAACATCCCTTTCAAAGGAAAAACCCTATTCGGGCCTGCACTGAAAGAAATTATTTCAGATACCACTGGAGGGAAAGGCCATGCCCTCCCTCAGGATAAAACAAATAAGATGAGGACCAAACAAAATAATTTTCGTTCCTTTCGGAACTTCAAGGGTGGTCCCGCTTCAGCTTCCCCTGCAGGAAAGCAAGAGGGGAATTCTGTCCAATCCAAGTCAGTCTGGAGACCTAACCAAGCTTGGAACAAAGGTAAACAGGCCAAGAAGCCTGCTGCTGTCTCTAAGACAGCATGAAGGGGTAGCCCCCGATCCGGGACCAGATCTAGTAGGGGCAGACTCTCTTCGCTCAGGCTTGCGCAAGAGATGTTCACGATTCCTGGGCTTTAGAAATTGTGTCCCAAGGATATCTTCTGGACTTCAGACTCCCCTCCAAGGGGGAGATTTCACATTTCTCAATTGTCTGCAAACCAGACAAAGAGAGAGGCGTTCTTACGCTGTGTAGAAGACCTACATACCATGGGAGTGATCCGCCCAGTTCCTGTTTGTGGTTCCCAAAAAAGAGGGAACTTTCAGACCAATCTTGGATCTCAAAATTCTAAACAAATTCCTCAGAGTACCATCTTTCAAGATGGAGACTATTCGGACTATTCTTCCTCTGATCCAGGAGGGTCAATATATGACTACCGTGGATTTAAAGGATGTGTACCTACACATCCCTATTCACAGAGATCATCATCAATTCCTCAGATTCGCTTTTCTGGACAGGCATTACCAGTTTGTGGGCCTTACCTTCGGGTTGGCCATGGCTCCCAGAATTTTCACAAAGGTGCTAGGGTCCCTTTTGGCGGTTCTAAGACCGCGGGGTATAGCAGTGGCGCCTTATCTAGATGACATCTTAATTCAGGCGTTGACTTTCCAGCTAGCCAAGTCTCACACGGACATCGTGTTGGCTTTTCTGAGATCTCACGGGTGGAAGGTGAACATAAAAAAAAGAGTTCTCTTGTCCCTCTCACAAGAGTTTCCTTCCTAGGGACTCTGATAGACTCGGTAGAAATGAAAATATTTCTGACGGAGGTCAGAAAATAAAAACTTTTAATCACTTGCCGAGCTCTTCATTCCATTCCTCGGCCATCAGTGGCTCAGTGTATGGAGGTAATCGGACTCATGGTAGCGGCAATGGACATAGTTCCTTATGCCCGCCTACACCTCAGACCACTGCAACTATGCATGCTCAAACAGTGGAATTGGGATTATGCAGATTTATCTCCTCAACTGCATCTGGACTGGGAGACCAGAGATTCTCTTCTCTGGTGGTTGTCTCAGGACCACCTGTCTCAGGGAATGTGTTTCCGCATGCCAGAGTGGCTCATAGTAATGACAGATGCCAGCCTGCTAGGCTGGGGTGCAGTCTGGAATTCCCTTAAAAGCACAGGGCTTATGGTCTCGGGAGGAAGCTCTCCTCCCGATAAACATTCTAGAACTGAGAGCGATATTCAATGTGCTTCAGGCGTGGCCTCGGCTAGCTGCGGCTAAATTCATCAGATTTCAGTCGGACAACATCACGACTGTAGCTTATATCAATCATCAAGGAGGAACACGGAGTTCTCTAGCGATGATGGAGGTAACCAAAATTATCCGATGGGCGGAGGATCACTCTTGCCATCTCTCAGCAATCCATATCCCAGGGGTAGAGAACTGGGAGGCGGATTTCCTAAGTCGTCAGACTTTTCATCCGGGGGAGTGGGAGCTCCATCCGGAGGTATTTGCCCAGCTGACTCAGCTATGGGGCACACCAGAATTGGATCTGATGGCGTCCCGACAGAACGCCAAACTTCCTCGTTACGGGTCCAGGTCTCGGGATCCCCAGGCGGTACTGATAGATGCTCTAGCAGTGCTCTGGTCCTTCAATCTGGCTTATGTATTTCCACCGTTTCCTCTCCTCCCACGTCTGGTTGCCAGAATCAAGCAGGAGAGAGCTTTGGTGATTCTGATAGCGCCTGCGTGGCCACGCAGGACTTGGTATGCAGACCTGGTGGACATGTCATCTGTTCCACCGTGGACTCTGCCAATGAGGCAGAACCTTCTAATTCAAGGTCCGTTCAAGCATCCAAATCTAATTTCTCTGCGTCTGACTACTTGGAGATTGAACGCCTGATTCTATTAAAGCGTGGTTTCTCTGAGTCGGTCATTGATACCCTGATTCAGGCTAGAAAGCCTGTTACCAGGAAAATATATCATAAGATTTGGCGCAAATATCTTTGTTGGTGTGAATCCAAGGGTTACTCTTGGATAGGATTCCTAGAATTTTGTCCTTTCTCCAAGAAGGATTGGAGAAGGGATTATCAGATAGTTCCTTAAAGGGACAAATATCTGCTTTGTCTATTCTTTTAAACAAACGTCTGGCAGATGTTCCAGAAGTTCAAGCATTTAGTCAGGCCTTGGTCAGGATCAAGCCTGTATTTAAACCTGTTGCTCCGCCATGGAGCCTAAACCTGGTTCTTAAAATTCTTCAAGGGGTTCCGTTTGAACCTATGCATTCCATAGATATTAAGCTTCTATCTTGGAAAGTTTTGTTTTTAGTAGCTATCTCTTCGGCTCGAAGAGTTTCTGAGTTATCTGCTTTACAGTGTGACTCACCTTATCTTGTTTTCCATGCATATAAGGTGGTTTTACGTACCAAACCTGGATTCCTTCCTAAGGTTGTTTCTAATAGAAATATCAATCAGGAAATTGTTGTTCCTTTGCTGTGTCCTAATCCTTCTTTAAAGAAGGAACGTCTGTTGCACAATCTTGATGTGGTTCGTGCTTTAAAGTTCTACTTACAAGCAACCAAAGATTTCCGTCAAACATCTTCGTTGTTTGTTGTCTATTCTGGTAAGCGGAGAGGTCAAAAGGCTACCTCTCTTTCTTTTTGGCTGAAAAGCATCATCCGTATGGCTTATGAGACTGCTGGCCAGCAGCCTCCTGAAAGAATTACTGCTCTTTCTACTAGAGCAGTGGCTTCCACATGGGCTTTTAAAAATGAGGCTTCTGTTGAACAGATTTGTAAGGCGGCGACTTGGTCTTCGCTTCATACTTTTTCCAAATTTTACAAATTCAATACTTTTTGCTTCTTCGGAGGCTATTTTTGGGAGAAAGGTTCTACAAGCCGTGGTGCCTTCCGTTTAAGGTACCTGTCTTGTCCCTCCCTTCATCCGTGTCCTAAAGCTTTGGTATTGGTATCCCACAAGTATGGATGAATCCGTGGAATCGATACATCTTACAAGAGAAAACAGAATTTATGCTTACCTGATAAATTTCTTTCTCTTGTGATGTATCGAGTCCACGGCCCGCCCTGTCTATTTAAGACAGGTAGTATATTTTTATTTATAAAAACTTCAGTCACCACTGCACCCTATAGTTTCTCCTTTTTCTTCCTAGCCTTCGGTCGAATGACTGGGGGGTGGAGCTAAGGGAGGAGCTATATAGACAGCTCTGCTGTGGGTGCTCTCTCTGCCACTTCCTGTTGGGAAGGAGAATATCCCACAAGTATGGATGAATCCGTGGACTCGATACATCACAAGAGAAAGAAATTTATCAGGTAAGCATAAATTCTGTTTTTTTTCTTCTGGCACCTTTTTCGCCCCGATATTTCTCCTACTGTTCCTTGTTCCCTCGGCAGAATGACTGGGGTTATGAAGAAGTGAGGGAGCAATTTAAATGGACATGAAACCCAAAATCTTTCTTTCATGATTCAGATAGAGAATACAATTTTAAAGAACTTTCCAATTTACTTCTATTATTTAATTTGCTTCCTTCTCTTTTTATCCTTTGCTGAAAGGTTTATGTAGGCAAGTTAAGGAGTAGCAGAGAATCTAGGTTCTAGCTGCTGATTGGAGACTATAATATATATATATATATATATATATATATATATATATATATATATATATATATATATATATATATATATATATATATATATATATATATATATATATATATATATATATATATATATATATATATATACTGATGGTCATTGGCTCACCCATGTGTTCAGTTAGAAACCAGTAGTGCATTGCTGCTCCTTCAACAAAGCATACCAAGAGAATGAAACAAATTAGAAAATTAGATAATAGAAGTAAATTAGAAAGTTGTTTAAAATTGTATTCTCTATCTCAATCACAAAATAATTTTTTGGGGTTTCATGACCCTTTAAGCCTTTAGCTGGGGGTGTCTTTGCCTCCTCCTGGTGGCCAGGTTCAGTATTTCCCACAAGTAAGGAATGCAGCTGTGGACTCTTCCTATACAGATGGAAATTAAATTATCAGGTAAGCATAATTTGTGTTTTTTTTTTTTTTTTTAATATTAGCTGTGCCTGAATCATGCAAGTTTAAAAGTAAATACAGTCGATTTGCATAATCAACAAACATGATAAAAAGACAATGCAATAGCACTTAGTCTGAACTTCAAATAAGTAGTAGATTTTTTTCTGACAAATTTCAAAGTTATGTCTATTTGCACTCCCCCTGTATCATGTGACAACTAGAGGCAATCACAAATGCTTAAGGTGTTTGCTATTAAAAGGACATAAAGCCCCAAATTAGTATTTCATGATTCCTACAGAGCATACAATTTTAAACAACTTTCCAATGTGCTTATATTATCTAATTGACTTCATGTTCGTGTTGTTCTGTTGGAGCAGCGATGCACTACTGCGAGCCAATGACAACAGGCAGCCACCAATCAGCATCCAGCTCCCAGTAGTACATTTCTGCTCCTGAGCCTACCTAGGTTTGCTTTTCAACAAAGGATGCAAACAGAACAAAGCAAATTGCATAATACATTGGAAAGTTGTTCAGATTTGCATCTAAATCATTAAACCTTGATTTTGTCCCTTTAAGTTAGCAGGTTATTAGCAGATTTGCTCTTTTATTAAGGGGCATCTTCCCACACTGTTCTTTAAATTCACAGATAAATGACTATTAATAATGTTAATAAAAAAAACTGTAAATATACCTACTATGTTTGCAAACATACATACAGACATTAGTAGATGCCCTAAATTAATTCTTGCTCAGTGAAATGGTTTCATACACCTTTAAAAGCTTTTCTTATATATCAAAAACATAATTAAAATGTATTTTCCTATGGGATCTAAAATCCTGACAATTTCTTGTAAATCATTATGTAAATATTAAATATATTTAATTTTCCTTTTTTTTTTTTTTTTTTCCAGTAACAACGGGGAGAAAAGCAATGACTATTGTTCTTTCCTTCTTGTTCTTTGCAAAACCATTCACTATTCAGTAAGTAATTAACATTATTTTAATTAGACACTGTAGGTGTTTTTTCATAGATTTGCTTTATTTAGGTCTGTGTAACTTTTAATAAAATAGTACGCCCTACTAGATACTAGAATATGTTAGTGATACTGAACCCAATTTTGTTTTTCATGATTCAAATACAGCATGCAATTTTAATTAACTTTGTAACTTTCTCCTGTTATCATTTTTTCTTTGTTCTCTTGGTATCTTTATTTGAAAAAAACAGGAATGTTAGCTTACAAGCCGGCCCATCTTTGGTTAAGCACCTGGGTACAGCTTGCTTGATTGGTGGCTAAATGTACCCACCAATCAGCAAGGGCTATCCAGGGTGCTGAACCAAAATTGGGCCGGCCTGTAAGCTAACATTCCTGTTTTTTAAAATAAACATACCAAGAGAACAAAGAAAAATTGATAATAGGAGTAAATTAGAAAGTTGCTTAAAATTTCATGCTCAATCGGAATCGTAAAATAAAAAAATTGTGTTCAGTGTCCCTTTTAAGTATTAGCCTGTAAAATAAGGTATTATATTGAGAGTATAGCAGAATTATTTGCTCGGGACCACAGTCAATTTGTTTCTCATTATCAAGTTATAAAGAATGTAATATGTATTTCTTTCATGTAATTAGCAAGAGTCCATGAGCTAGTGACGTATGGGATATACATTCCTACCAGGAGGGGCAAAGTTTCCCAAACCTTAAAATGCCTATAAATACACCCCTCACCACACCCACAATTCAGTTTTACAAACTTTGCCTCCGATGGAGGTGGTGAAGTAAGTTTGTGCTAGATTCTACGTTGATATGCGCTCCGCAGCAAGCTGGAGCCCGGTTTTCCTCTCAGCGTGCAGTGAATGTCAGAGGGATGTGAGGAGAGTATTGCCTATTTGAATGCAGTGATCTCCTTCTACGGGGTCTATTTCATAGGTTCTCTGTTATCGGTCGTAGAGATTCATCTCTTACCTCCCTTTTCAGATCGACGATATACTCTTATATATACCATTACCTCTGCTGATTCTCGTTTCAGTACTGGTTTGGCTTTCTACAACATGTAGATGAGTGTCCTGGGGTAAGTAAATCTTATTTTCTGTGACACTCTAAGCTATGGTTGGGCACTTTGTTTATAAAGTTCTAAATATATGTATTCAAACATTTATTTGCCTTGACTCAGAATGTTCAACTTTCCTTATTTTTCAGACAGTCAGTTTCATATTTGGGATAATGCATTTGAATTAATCATTTTTTCTTACCTTCAAAAATTTGACTCTTTTTTCCCTGTGGGCTGTTAGGCTCGCGGGGGCTGAAAATGCTTCATTTTATTGCGTCATTCTTGGCGCGGACTTTTTTGGCGCAAAAATTCTTTTCCGTTTCCGGCGTCATACGTGTCGCCGGAAGTTGCGTCATTTTTTGACGTTATTTTGCGCCAAAAATGTCGGCGTTCCGGATGTGGCGTCATTTTTGGCGCCAAAAGCATTTAGGCGCCAAATAATGTGGGCGTCTTATTTGGCGCTAAAAAATAAGGGCGTCGCTTTTGTCTCCACATTATTTAAGTCTTATTTTTTCATTGCTTCTGGTTGCTAGAAGCTTGTTCTTTGGCATTTTTTCCCATTCCTGAAACTGTCATTTAAGGAATTTGATCAATTTTGCTTTATATGTTGTTTTTTTCTCTTACATATTGCAAGATGTCTCACGTTGCATCTGAGTCAGAAGATACTACAGGAAAATCGCTGTCTAGTGCTGGAGCTACCAAGCTAAGTGTATCTGCTATAATTTTTGGTGTCTGTTTCTCCAGCTGTTGTTTGTACTGTTTTGTCATGACAAACTTATTAATGCAGATAAAATTTCCTTTAGTACTGTTACATTACCTGTTGCTGTTCCGTCAACATCTAATTTTCAGAGTGTTCCTGATAAACATAAGAGATTTTATTTTTTAAATCCATTAAGAAGGCTATGTCTGTTATTTCTCCTTCTAGTTTACATAAAAGTCTTTTAAAACTTCTCTTTTTTCAGATGAATTTTTAAATGAACATCATCATTCTGATACTGATAATGGTTCTTCTGGTTCAGAGGTTTCTGTCTCAGAGGTTGATGCTGATAAATCTTTGTATTTGTTCAAGATGGAATTTATTCGTTCTTTATTTAAAGAAGTATTAATTGCATTAGAAATAGAGGATTCTGGTCCTCTTGATACTAAATCTAAACGTTTAAATAAGGTTTTTAAATCTCCTGTAGTTATTCCAGAAGTGTTTAATCTCCCTGATGCTATTTCTGAAGTAATTTCCAGGGAATGGAATAATTTGGGTAATTCTTTTACTCCTTCCAAACGTTTAAGCAATTATATCCTGTGCCATCTGACAGATTAGAGTTTTTTTGGGGACAAAATCCCTAAGGTTATGGGGCTGTGTCAGAACTCACTATTCCACCTTATGTTAAGTGTCATACAATTACCAATACCACCTTTACCTTTTAGTTCCTCCTAGCCTATTTAAGTTTTCCCCTGACGCCAGCCAGGTGCTTAGTAATTGAGTTTTATCCCTAGGTAACTCTGCTACAAACTGAGCTCCTGCTTATTCCAAGCTACCTTATTGGAAAATAGTTCAAAACTTTATTCAAGGGAAACTGACACCTTGCTACGGTTTTCTATTTTCACTACTTTGGTTACGGTATACATTTCCGTAACATTTCCTCACATATTATCAAGCCAGGATTATACTTCAAACATCCGAGTGCCTTTTCAACATTACCAGAAGATTCGTGAGTTTATTTCTCCCGCGGACTTCATACCTGTGAAGTCAGACGCCAACCGCAACCGGTTTTCAGTAAGCTGTCACTCACCGCCTATCAGCTGTTGTCTCGAGTGCCGCTCGAATTCTCTGCTCTCAGCCAATTCAACAGGTAACCTACGTCTAACTCACTACAGCTAACTGAGTTGTGTAACATCTTATTGTGACTTTAAATCTTTGGCGCACACCTCACTAATTATTGGTCACAGATGAACTGCTACATAAATTGTATTGTGATACATACGAACTGATACTTTTCCACAAATCATCAGAAAGAATTACTTTATTAATCTGTTTCTTTTTGGATACTTAACATATTAAGTTATTCCTTTATTTTTCTCCAAGTCTCCACATAGACTTAAAGTTTATTAACTCACTCTGAGCCCCATTATGGTTAACATTGTCATATGTTAATTAAGTGCTGAGTGAAACATTACATCTGATCCGCAGCTGTAGATCCACTGCAATAGTTGAAAGATCTTTAACCAACTAAGCCCTAACAGAATTACTAAGCCTGAATAATGGATCCAGCGGATCTGCCGCAAATTGTTTACAATCTTACACAAAAGGTAGATCAACTAGGACAGGCCATGAGTGCCTTACAAGTGGAGAATGAAACTTTGAGAAAGGTTATCAGAGACACTGTGAAGGTTACAACACCGCCTCCGGTAAGCCAACCTGAGCCTCAGATAGCATCCCCTGATTTCTTTTCAGGCGACAGACGTTTATATCGTCAATTTAAGAATGCATGCATGTTGCTTTTCACACTCAAACCTAAAACTTACCCTAGTGATCACCTGAAAGTTTTGACAATGATATCTTTTTTACGTGGTGAACCCAGGATTTGGGCAGACTCGTTTTATGAAACACATAATCCTATTCTCACTTCCCTACCAGATTTCCTCACTGCCATGGATGAATTGTATTTGGATACTAATTCACAAATTACAGCTGAAACTAAGATGAGAGCTTTACGACAAGGTTCTAAACCAGTTGAGGTGTATATCACTGAATTTAAGCAGTTTTCTACAGACTCCCAATGGAATCAAATAGCTCTTAGAAACCAATTCATGCTGGGTCTCTCTGAGTCTATTAAGGATGAGTTGGCTAGAGTGGTTCTACCAGATACATTGGAAGGGCTGATGAGGCTGTCCATACAAATAGACAGGCGTCTCAGGGAAAGGAGAAGTGAAAGACACAGTTCTGAAGTTATCTACCGGAAACCTACGCCTCCCATATCCCATGGGGCTACCAATAGTACCACTCAAGAGCCGATGGAAATTGGAGTTCTAAGAGGTCCTCTGTCACTAGAAGAAAAGCAGAGACGCAAAACTCTAGCACTCTGTCTATACTGTGCTAATCCTTCCCATTCCGTAAAGGAATGTCCACTGCTACAAAAGAATAAGAAAAGTAAGTGCATTATGACTAACATTTCTACCTCAAAGCAGAATAACCCTATTTATTGTATCATCTCTCTCTCTTTGCAGTGGGAACGTAGACGCCTAACCACTGAGGCCATTTGCAGTGGGAACGTAGACGCCTAACCACTGAGGCCATTGTTGACACCGGGGCCCACGGGAATTATATAGATTCTACCATTGTGAAAATAAATAAAATAGCACTTGAAAGAAAAACCACTCCTGTCTCTATTCATGTCGTTGATGGCACATACATATCTAGCGGTCCAATAACACATCATACCGTCCCTTTATTGGTTACCACACAAGACAATCATCATGAATATATTCGTTTTGATGTATTGCCTTCTCCTCTTTTTCCTGTGGTTTTAGGTATACAGTGGATACGCTTGCATGAACCCACTATAGTCTGGAAGACATTAAAACTCACTTTAGACTCCCCATACTGTAAGAGTACCTGTACATCTCCCACACATGTAATACAGGTAGCACAGGTAGATGAGGAGTTGCCTATCATTCCTAAGGAGTACACCCAATATATAGAAGTATTTAGCAAACGTGAGGCAGAAAACTTACCACCACACCGCAGTTATGACTGCCCCATAGACCTTAAACCTGGTGCAACTATACCTTATGGTCACTTATACCCGTTGAGTCAACCTGAGCTTGAACATTTAAAAGCTTATTTAGACGAGAACCTTAAGAAGGGATTCATCAGACCCTCGGTATCTCCTGCTAGTGCAGGAATGTTTTTTGTCAAAAACAAAGATCAATCATTACGTCCGATCATAGACTACAGAGACCTAAACAAAATCACTGTTAAGAATAGGTACCCTCTCCCATTAATACTCGAGCTCATAGAACGCCTTCACAAAGCTAAGATTTTCACCAAACTAGATCTCAGAGGGGCCTACAACCTCATACGCATAAGAGAGGGAGATGAGTGGTTGACTGCCTTTAGGACTCAATACGGTCTGTATGAGTACCTAGTTATGCCATTTGGCCTTACCAATGCACCAGCCACTTTCCAACACTACATCAATGATGTCTTCAGAGACCTGTTAGACATCTGTGTCGTAGTCTATCTGGATGACATCCTGATCTACTCCCAAAACCTTCAAGATCATATTAAGCACGTCAGCTGGGTACTCTCAAGATTACAAGTACATCGACTTTATGCAAAGGCTGAAAAATGCTTATTTCACACTCAAAAGATATCTTTCCTTGGTTACAACATCTCCTCTGAAGGCATCGAGATGCAACAAGACAAGGTTGAAGCAGTAAAAGATTGGCCTATTCCACAAACCCGAAAGGATCTCCAACGCTTCTTAGGTTTCAGCAATTATTACCGAAAATTTATAAAAAATTATTCCTCTATCGCTAAACCTCTTACCATCCTTACGGGCAGTACAACTACCTATCGGTGGAACTCAAAGGCAAATGAAGCATTTGAATTCTTAAAACACTCCTTTACTACAGCTCCAATATTGCATCACCCTGATCCTGCTTTACAGTATTTTCTTGAAGTGGACTCCTCAGACTACGCCTTAGGAGCTGTCTTATCCCAAAGAGAAAATTTAACCAAACCTCTACACCCTATAGCCTTCTATTCGAAAATTATGTCTCCTCCTGAAAGGAATTACCCTATTGGGGAAAAGGAGTTACTCTCCATTAAAAGAGCTTTTGAATACTGGAGGCATCTTCTAGAGGGTACACTCTTACCGGTTATAGTTTATACCGACCACAAAAATTTGGAATACCTCCAGAGAAATAAGACCCTCTCAGCTAGACAGGTGAGGTGGAGTCTTTACTTTAGCAGATTTCATTTTCAAATCATTTACAGACCAGCTAACCGCAATGGAAAGGCGGACGCTCTTTCCCGAAGAGACCCTAAACCTCCTTCGGAAGGTAGCCCTACAGTGATGATACCCCACGAGAAGTTCTTAGGCATCTCATCATTTTCTGAATCCGTTTATCAAAAGGCCATACATGCTGAACAAGACTTACCTAAAGGAATAACACTAGGAAATGATGGTCTATATTACAATTCAGACAAATTATATATACCTGAGCAGTTAAGACAAAATTTAATGAAGGAACATCACAATTCCCCTCTTTCTGGACACCCTGGTATTCAAAGAACTTTAAACCTCATTTCAAGGACTTATTGGTGGCCACATATGGCCATGGATGTTCGTAACTATGTACAAAATTGCACTAGATGTATCACTTCAAAATCGGAGAGACGTCCTCCTTATGGATTACTGATGCCCATACAAGTTCCACAAAGACCCTGGACTCATCTGGGTATAGATTTTATAGTTGAATTACCTACTTCAGCTGGAATGAACACTTTAATGGTGGTTATCGATTTGTTTACCAAGATGGCTCATTTTATACCGCACCACAAATTGCCAACCTCAGCTGAAACCGCACAACTATTTATAGACAACATTATTAAACTACATGGGATACCAGAAATCCTTAATTCTGACAGGGGAGCTCAATTTACCTCTCGTTTCTGGAAGAACCTCTGCAACAAGTTACAGATTGAACACCGTTATACCACCGCTTACCACCCTCAGACTAATGGCCAAACAGAGCGCTTAAACCAGTGGCTTGAGCAGTATCTGCACTGCTACTGTGCCTACCACCAAACAGACTGGAAGAAATTCCTTTCAACTGCAGAATTCGCATATAACAACTCTCTCAATTCGTCCAGTAAGATGTCACCATTCTTCGCGAATTATGCATACCATCCAAAGATTAGTCTCTCAACAAAAGACTCTTCTTTAAACCCAAATGTGGAGGATCTAACTGATAGACTTACTGAAAACTGGCAACTATTACAAAGGAATCTACAAACAGCTCAAGAAGCACAAAAGAAGTATTATGACCTCAGAAGAAGGCCATCCCCACAATATTCAATTGGAGACTGGGTCTGGCTATCCACAAAAAATCTAAAATTGCAGATCCCAAGCAAGAAACTAGCAAGCCTCTTTATAGGACCATTTCGTATTATACGTATCATCAACCAAAATGCTGTCACTTTACAACTTCCTACCACTCTTGCCATCCATCCTACATTCCACGTCTCCTTATTGAAACCTGCAAAAAACACTGGTACTCAACTACTACCTCCTGAAGTTCAGTCTTTAGACCCTAACGTTTATGAAGTGAGGGATATTTTGGATTCACGTTTATATAAAGGGGATCTACAATACCTTGTCAGTTGGAAGGGGTACTCTTCAGATGAAGACACGTGGGAACCCCATAATCTTGTGAACACTCCCCGATTGGTGTCTCGCTTCCATTCAAGGAATCCTCATAGACCTCGCTTACAAGCCGTGGGACGGCTTGAGTGAAGGGGGCAATCTGTCAGAACTCACTATTCCACCTTATGTTAAGTGTCATACAATTACCAATACCACCTTTACCTTTTAGTTCCTCCTAGCCTATTTAAGTTTTCCCCTGACGCCAGCCAGGTGCTTAGTAATTGAGTTTTATCCCTAGGTAACTCTGCTACAAACTGAGCTCCTGCTTATTCCAAGCTACCTTATTGGAAAATAGTTCAAAACTTTATTCAAGGGAAACTGACACCTTGCTACGGTGTTCTATTTTCACTACTTTGGTTACGGTATACATTTCCGTTACATTTCCTCACATATTATCAAGCCAGGATTATACTTCAAACATCCGAGTGCCTTTTCAACATTACCAGAAGATTCGTGAGTTTATTTCTCCCGCGGACTTCATACCTGTGAAGTCAGAAGCCAACCGCAACCGGTTTTCAGTAAGCTGTCACTCACCGCCTATCAGCTGTTGTCTCGAGTGCCGCTCGAATTCTCTGCTCTCAGCCAATTCAACAGGTAACCTACGTCTAACTCACTACAGCTAACTGAGTTGTGTAACATCTTATTGTGACTTTAAATCTTTGGCGCACACCTCACTAATTATTGGTCACAGATGAACTGCTACATAAATTGTATTGTGATACATACGAACTGATACTTTTCCACAAATTATCAGAAAGAATTACTTTATTAATCTGTTTCTTTTTGGATACTTAACATATTAAGTTATTCCTTTATTTTTCTCCAAGTCTCCACATAGACTTAAAGTTTATTAACTCACTCTGAGCCCCATTATGGTTAACATTGTCATATGTTAATTAAGTGCTGAGTGAAACATTACATCTGATCCGCAGCTGTAGATCCACTGCAATAGTTGAAAGATCTTTAACCAACTAAGCCCTAACAGGCTGTCTCTACTCCTGCTAAATGTGCTACTATTCCTCTGGCAGATAGTACTTCATTTAAGGATCCTTTAGATAGGAAAATTGAATCCTTTCTAAGAAAAGCTTACTTATGTTCAGGTAATCTTCTTAGACCTGCTAAATTTTTAGCGGATGTTGCTGCAGCCTCAAATTTTTGGTTAGAAGCTTTAGCGCAACAAGTAACAGATCATAATTTTATAGCATTATTATTATTCTATAACATGCTAATAATTTTGTTGGTGATACCATCTTTTGATATCATTAGAGTTGATGTCAGGTATATGTCTCTAGCTATTTTAGCTAGAAAAGCTTTATGGATTAAACTTGGAATGCTGATATGTCTTCTAAGTCACGTTTGCTTTCCCTTTCTTTCCAGTGTAATAAATTATTATCTCAACTGTTTCTGGAAGGAAGGGAACTTTTTTACCAAAGGATAAAAAATCTAAGGTAAATTTAGGTCTAATAATCATTTTCGTTCCTTCCCTCATAATAAGGAACAAAAGCCTGATCCTTCATCCTCAGGAAAGGTATCAGTTTGGAAACTATTTTCAGTTTGGAATATATCCAAGCCTTATAGAAAACCTATAGCCAGCTCCTAAGTACCCATGAAGGTGCGGACCTTATTCCAGCTCAGCTGGTATGGGGCAGATTATGTTTTCTTCAAAGATATTTGGATCAATTCCGTTCTCAATCTCTGGTTTCAGAACATTGTTTCAGAAAGGTACAGAATTGGCTTCAGATAAGGCCTCCTGCTAAGAGATTTTTTTTTCTTTCCCGTGTCCCAGTTAACACAGCAAAGGCTCAGCATTTCTGAAATGTGTTTCAGATCTAGAGTTGGCTGGAGTAATTATGCCAGTTCCAGTTCTGGAACAGGGGCTGGGGTTTTATTTTATCTCTTCATTGTACCAAAGAAGGTCAATTCCTTCAGACCAGTTCCGGATCTATCAATATTGAATCGTTATGTAAGGATACCAACATTCAAGATGGTTACTGTAGGACTATCCTGCCTTTTGTTTAGCAAGGGCATTATATGTCTACAATAGATTTACAGGATGTGTATCTGCATATTCCGATTCATCCAGATCACTTTTAGTGTCTGAGATTCTCTTTTTAGACGAGCATTACCAGTTTTGTGGCTCTACCGTTTGGCCTAGCCTCAGTTCCAAGAATTGTTTTGGTTCTCGGTGCCCTTCTTTCTGTAATCAGAGAACAGGGTTTTGGTATTTCCTTATTGGACGATATCTGGGTACTTGCTCAGTCTTCTCTTTTTCGAAGAATCTCATACGAATCGACTTGTGTTGTTTCTTCAAGTTCATGGTTGGAGGATCAATTTACCAATCAGTTCATTGATTCCTCAGTCAAGGGTAACCTTTTTAGGTTTCTAGATAGATTCAGTGTCTATGACTCTGTCCTTGTCAGACAAGAGAAGTTTAACATTGATATCAGCTTGTCAAAACCTTCAGTTACAATCATTCCCTTTGGTAGCCTTATGCATGGAAATTTTAGGTCTTAGGACTGCCGCATCAGATGCGATCTCCTTTGCTCATTTTCACATGCGACCTCTTCAGCTCTGTATGCTGAACCAATGGTGCAGGGATTACTCAAAGATATCTCAATTAATATCTTTAAACCGATTATACGACACTCTCTGACATGGTGCACAGATCACCATCGTTTAGTTCAGGGGGCTTCTTGTTCTTCCGACCTGGACTATAATCTCAACAGATGCAAGTCTTACAGGTTGGGGAGCTGTGTGGGGGTATCTGACGGCACAAGGGGTTTGGGAATCTCAGGAGGTGAGATTTCCGATCAATATTTTGGAACTCCGTGCAATTTTCAGAGCTCTTCAGTCTTGGCCTCTTCTGAAGAGAGAGTTGTTCATTTGTTTTCAGATAGACAATGTCACAACTGTGGCATACATCAATCATCAAGGAGGGACTCACAGTCCTCTGGCTATGAAAGAAGTATCTCGAATTTTGGTTTGGGCGGAATCCAGCTCCTGTCTAATCTCTGCGGTTCATATCCCAGGTATGGACAATTGGAAAGCGGATTATCTCAGTCGCCAAACGTTGCACCTGGGCGAATGGTCTTCACCCAGAGGTATTTCCTCAGATTGTTCAAATGTGGGAACTCCCAGAAATAGATCTGATGGCTTCTCATCTAAACAAGAAACTTCCCTGGTATCTGTCCGGATCCCGGGATCCTCGGGCGGAGGCAGTGGATGCATTTACAAGTGTCATCCTGCCTATATCTTTCCGCCTCTAGTTCTTCTTCCAAGGGTATTCTCCAATATTCTAAAGGAATGCTCGTTTGTCCTGCTGGTAGCTCCAGCATGGCCTCACAGGTTTTGGTATGCGGATATTGTCCGGATGGCCTCTTGCCGGCTGTGGATTCTTCCGTTAAGACCAGTCTTTCTGTCTCAAGGTTCTTTTTTCCATCAGGATCTCAAAACCTTAGTTTTAAGGTGTGGAGTTTGAACGCTTGATTCTTGGTCAAAGAGGTTTCTCTGACTCTGTGATTGATACTATGTGACAGGCTCGTAAATCTGTATCTAGAAAGATATATTATAGAGTCTGGAAGACTTATATTTCTTCAGGATGGTTTAGATAAAGGTTTGTCCGCAAGTTTCTTGTAAGACAAATCTCTGCTCTTTCTGTTCTTTTTCACAGAAGGATTGCTAATCTTCCTGATATTCATTGTTTTGTACAACCTTTGGTTCGTATAAAACTTGTCATTAAGTCAATTTCTCCTCCTTGGAGTTTGAATTTGGTTCTGGGGGCTCTTCAAGCTCCTCCTTTTGAACCCATGCATTCTTTGGTCGTTATATAACTTTCTTGGAAAGTTTTGTTTCTTTTGGCCATCTCTTCTGCCAGAAGAGTCTCTGAATTATCTACTCTTTTTTGTGAGTCTCCTTTTCTGATTTTGCATCAGGATAAGGCGGTGCTGCGAACTTCTTTTGATTTTTTTACCTAAGGTTGTGAATTCTAACAACATTAGTAGAGAAATTGTGGTTCCTTCATTATGTCCTAATCCTATGAATTCTAAGGAGAAATCATTGCATTCTTTGGATGCTGTTAGAGCTTTCTAATATTATGTTGAAGCTACTAAGTCTTTCCGAAAGACTTCTAGTCTATTTGTCATCTTTTCCGGTTCTAGAAAAGACCAGAAAGCTTCTGCCATTTCTTTGGCATCTTGGTTGAAATCTTTATTTCATCATGCCTATGTTGAGTCGGGTAACACTCCGCCTCAAAGGATTACAGCTCATTCTACTAGGTCAGTTTCTACTTCCTGGGCATTTAAGAATGAAGCTTCGGTTGATCAGATTTGCAAAACAGCAACTTGGTCCTCTTTGCATACTTTTACTAAATTCTACCATTTTTGATGTGTTTTTTTCTTCTGAAGCAGTTTTTGGTAGAAACGTACTTCAGGCAGTGGTTTCAGTTTGAATCTTCTGCTTATGTTTTTTCATTAAATTTTATTCTGGGTGTGGATTATTTTCAGCAGGAATTGGCTGTCTTTATTTTATCCCTCCCTCTCTAGTGACTCTTGTGTGGAAAGATCCACATCTTGGGTAATCATTATCCCATACGTCACTAGCTCATGGACTCTTGCTAATTACATGAAAGAAAACATAATTTATGTAAGAACTTACCTGATAAATTCATTTCTTTCATATTAGCAAGAGTCCATGAGGCCCGCCCTTTTTTGTGGTGGTTTTGATTTTTTTGTATAAAGCACAATTATTCCAATTCCTTATTTTATATGCTTTCGCACTTATTTCTTATCACCCCACTTCTTGGCTATTCGTTAAACTGAATTGTGGGTGTGGTGAGGGGTGTATTTATAGGCATTTTAAGGTTTGGGAAACTTTGCCCCTCCTGGTAGGAATGTATATCCCATACGTCACTAGCTCATGGACTCTTGCTAATATGAAAGAAATGAATTTATCAGGTAAGTTCTTACATAAATTATGTTTTTTTGTTATGGTACGGAAATAGTTTATTCTTCAATACTGCAATAATTTAACATACAAATGTTTTTATGTCCACAGGTATATATGGTCTGGCTTGTTGGTTGTACTTGGAATTTTTTTGAATGTTTACAGCAAGAACATGGATAAAATGAAGCTTTCCCAGCTTTACAGCTTTCTAAAGAAGAAATGTGTAGAAGGAAAAACAAGGACGTTCTCTCAGACTGTATAAATCATTTTAGTTTTTTTTTCTTTTTTTATAATTACTACAATCATTAAATGATTCTATTTTTCCAAAGGGAATATGAAAACACGTATAAGCGGGTTAAGGCACATTGCCTGTTTGTTACTGCAGAGAATTATTGTATGGAAAAGGGAGTCCTTTCCTGAACTCTGCAGCCTAGTGAACATTTTTACAAAATAATGGACCACTGCACATATTTAAAAGGCGAACGCCACATTGGAAACTCTCTGAATGAACATAAACATAATGGTTTCTTATTGCATTCCTTTTTCTAATTATCATTATTTAAATATTGCAGATGAATCTCACCAGTGTTTTAAAGACCAATTAACCAATGTTTTAAGGAAGCAAATTATGTTTAAAAAAAACAATGACAAAAACACACAAATATGAACAGTGTGGCCTGTTTCAGTTTTGAGCATGGACAATTTTATGAATAATAAAAATAATAAAATTCCAGACTATAGATTTAACACTTTTTTTTATGTATGATAGATATGTTTTGTCATTTGTTTTCCATCACTTTTATTGTATATTCTAAGCAATCAATTGCAGGCTGCCAACTGGAGAAATAGTAACTATGTTTATAATTGTATTATGAGGTTGTATATTTTCTCTACTAGAGAATAAGAGAAAAAAAAAATGATTTCCATGTCCCATCATCAGAGACAAAGTTGGAACAAGACCCTCTTAGAAAACAAAACTACAATTACAAAACACACAGTAGATTAGAAATGTGCAAATATTTGACATTTGTTACCTCTGCACACTAAACAGTAGTGGATCCTGTACCACAAGAGAAAGAGTCCCGTGCTTTAATTGCAATGTCAAGGCTGCATTACAGTCATTAAAAGGATGGATTTTGCCACATAGTTTGTCTCTCCCCTCAAACAGAGCATCTGCTGTACTCTGTAACATAGCAAGAGTATTTTATTAGTTTTTTAACTTACAACTTCTGATTGGTGACTGCTCATATGCACCACTTGTCATTGTCTTACTGATGTCTCTCAGTAGTGCATTGCTACTACTTCAATAAAGGACATCAAGAGAATGAAGCAAAATTGATAATATAAGTAAATTGAAAAGTTGTTTATGTATGCTGTATCTTAATCTTTATAACACCGTCGTAAAGACACAATACAATGGCACTCACATAGCTAACAGACTGTTCGCAAGTATTAGCAGATTTTTGTATCTCTAGTGTTCAGATTTGTACCTAAACGCTCAACTGTTACTGGGATACTAGCGGCTATGCCTCCTCCAAGTAAGCCTTTCCCTACACTCACTTTATCTAGCTACTCCGAATTTCAGAAGATCAGATCACCTACACACCTTTTTATGGATTCTGGCTCTTCTTTTGCCCTCTGAAGCTGAATTACTTTTCAATAATCAGTAGTTGGTCTCTGATCAAGTTTCTAAATCTGCATTGTTCATGTTCAAGCTTGAACATCTTTGCACTATGCTACAGGAAGATGAATATGGTTCTAATCCTCGGGAGCAGAAGTCTGTCAAGTATCTGGACTTGAGTTTCAAACCTCCTGCTAAGTCTCCAGACAATTTCCCGGTACCTGAAGCTGTTACAGAGACAATTTCTAAGGAATGGTCAAATCCAGATATTCCCTCTAATCAAGCTTCAAAGTTTGAGGATGTTTCCTTTAACAGCTTCCAGTATTGATCTTTGGGAAACTATTCCTAAAGTGGTTGGGATTATCTCCACTTTAGTTAACCACATTACTATTAGAGTATAGGTGTTAAATTAATTTGTGTTGCGCGCCATTTTCCATACAAGTGCAACTCGTGGGCCGTATACTACCTATATATCTTCCCATTGCTATACAAAGCAGTGGCATTTGCTATAACTATATACATTTTAAAAGAATGTGTTCTGTAACTGCTAGGTAACACACTCTGGCTTTTTGTGCTCTAATGCTTTTAAGAAGGTGACACACACACTTCATCTGGTTGCTTTGCCACATAAAATAAATGTATATAAAATATAAATCAAATATAAAGTATTTGATTTTAGTTAAAGAGAAAATTATGGGAGGGAATGGGCAAAAATTAAGTGTGAAATCAGTGCTGCCATAGTAATGAACAGATATAAAGTAGTGCTGCATGTGTTTTTTTTTTGTTTGTTTTTTTAAATAACAATGTGGCTTGTTAAATTATCTGGGGTTTTAATGATCTCTGCTTACTATGCAACGAGTGAATTGCAATACTAGAACAAAGGGATACAGTTATTGTAATGGAGAGCTAACAGTAAGTGCACTCACTCTTTAAGTAATAAGCATATTATGACTATTAATTTTCATGGGCCGCAAAATATTAGGTCGTGGACATATGAGGCCCGTGGGCCGCCAATTTGCCACCCCTGCTTTAGAGTATATTACTTTTTTTTACTTTTTTTTCATGATCCAATGGACCGGTAATTAGAGGTTAGCTTTTTTTTTCTTCTTCACATTAAGGCATCTCAACAAAGCAGTCTTTCTGTTCAGTCCAGCAATCAGTGCTGTATGTATGACTGCAAACTATTTAGTTGTGTCACTATGTGCTAGATTTATCAATGCTGAGGCGTACAGGGGTGCGTATACGCGCCCCTGTACGCCTCAGCTCGCCTGTGGCGGGGCGAAATTACCCGCAGGTAATTAACATTGCACACAAGCGCAATTTTGCGCTCGTGTTCAATCCCGCCCCCTGCCCGTGCACAGCCAATCACGCGCGGGCAGGAGCTGTCAATCTCCTCGGTCGGACTCGACTGAGGAGATTTCATTTCGCCACAATAGAGGTGGCGAAGATGTTAGGGAAGCAGCGGTCTGGTGACCGCTGCTTGATAAATCGCGGCGAGCAAGTTCTTGTGAGAACTTGCTGCCGCAGGGGCTTGATAAATCTAGCCCTATATATCTGATACATTTTAAGACTTTTTCAGCATGCATTGTAACTTATAACATCTGCTTTTGCCTTTGTGTCGCAAAATGCAATATGGCATTATCTGTTCTAACCAGTAGGGCCTTGTGGTTGAAATCATAGTCAGCTGTCATGGTTTCCTTAACCAGACTTTTATTTCCATCTTTTCAATTAAATATCTTATTTGGATCTGGTCTAGGCCAAAAAGTCTAAGGGACGAATAGAGCGTCCAGTTTTCGTTCCTTCTTTAGATTTGAAGGATGCTTGCCTTCATAAATACCAGTTTTAAGGTTTGCCTTTCAGATCCAACATGTTGGTTGTTCTACCATTTGTCCCATCCAAATGAAAAATGGAGCACCAGGTCCAAGTTAAAAACAAACTTACTTGATAAATTATTTTCTTTCCTGGCATGGAAAGTCCACGACCCGCCCTTATTTTTAAGACAACTTTTTTTTTCTTCATTTTTCTAAACCTCAGGCACCTCTATACACTTTGTGTCTTCTCTTTCCATAATTCCTCGGCTGAATGACTGGGGATTATGGGTAGTGAGAGGATACTTGAAGCTTTGCTGGGGTGTTCTTTGCCTCCACCTGGTGGCCAGGAGTTTTATTCCCACTAGTAATTGAATGGATTTGTGGACTTTCCATGCCAGGAAAGAAAATAATTTATTAGGTAAGTATAAATTATGTTTCCTGGAAGTCATTATCGACTCGATTTTGAGACTTTCCTTGTTGGATCTCAGGAGTTTAAGACAGATTGGGTAACACTTCAAGGTCTTTCCATTTCTAGAGTAGCTTATTGCATTGAAGTGTTAAGTCTGATTATAGCAGCTTCAGATGCTATTCCTTTGCAAGGTTTAATTGAGACCTATTCACCTCTGCATGCTACGTCAATGGTGCAAGGTTTATACTCAATAATCTTCTTGAATTTCTGAGTAAAACAGTTTCTGTCCTGGTGGATAAATCACCAATCCATTTATTATGGCGTCCGTCAAAAGCCCACCCAGAACAATTGTCGCACCAGGTGCAATTCTCTTGCGTTAAGTGCACTACTGGGGTCCAGGAGAACTCGGGTAGTTTGGTCTCCTCAGGAGGTGAGGGCACCAATAAACATCCTAGATCAACGTGCAACCTTCAGGGCCTTTCACTGCTAGCCTCACCAGGAAGATGAGTCTTATCTGCGTTTTCAGTCATACAATGTTGCAGCAGTGGCCTTTATCAATCATCAAGGGGGAACTCTCACAGTTCCTTAGCGATGGAGGTTTCCTGAATTTTGACTTGGGCTGGGCTGAGAATAATCTCTATACAAGTTCAGCAATTCTTATCCCAGGTCGACAAGTGCCTTCAAGTGAAAGGTTTCTTCATCTGGATATCTTCAATCAGATTTTATATCAATGGAGTATACCAGAGAGAGTCATCTTGGTATTTTGTTGGAAAAACAATCTTCACAGATTTTTCACAAGATCCAGAGATCTTCAGTCTGAGTTTTTAAATGTTTGAATAGTTCCTTGTTCTTCTTGTCTGGCTTACATCTTTCCTTTGACTGTAAATCTGCCAAGAGTGATAGTTTGGATCAAATGATCAGTAATTCTGTTGGCTCCTGCTTGGTCACGCAGACCTTTGTTTGCAGATCTAACTCCGATGTAAACTAGTTCTCTGGTCTTTTCCACTAAGACACAACCTTCTGTCTAAAGTCCCATTTTATCTATAAGAGCTTCAGTCTGAGGACTCAGATTGTTCTCCTTCTTTCAAAGCAAAGGATTTCTCTTGTAAGGTGTATCCAGTCCACGGATTCATCCTTTACTTGTGGGATATTCTCCTTCCTAACAGGAAGTGGCAAAGAGAGCACACAGCAGAGCTGTCCATATAGCTCCCCCTCTAGCTCCACCCCCCAGTCATTCTCTTTGCCGGCTCTAAGCAATAGGGTTTCTCTCGGAAGGGTAAAGTGAATGTGGTGTTAGATTTGTAGTTTTTGTTCTACAAGCAAAAGTTTGTTATTTTTAAATGGTACCGGTTTGTACTATTTACTCTCCAGCAGAAAAGGGATGAAGATTTCTGCAGAGAGGAAAATGATTTTAGCATGTTGTAACTAAAATCCACTGCTGTTCCCACACAGGACTGAGGAGTACAAGAAAACCTCAGTTGGGGGGAACGGTTTGCAGATTAAGCTGCAATAAGGTATGTTGAGTCATTTATTTCTAGACAAGACTGATAATGCTAGAAAAGGACTGAAAAGATCCCCATGAGGGAAGGGTAAGCTTTATTCAGAGACTAAGTATGGAATTACAAGCTTACATTACAGGGCTAATTTATGCTGGTTGACACTTTTTTATGGGTTGACACTTTTTTATGGCAAACGATTTTTACTTATAAACATCATTTTTGAGACACTTAGAAGGTCCATTTGGGTTATTTCAGGGGTTGTTACCCACATGGCTAGTATTATAACTCCTAGGAGTGTTTCTTTAGGCCTCACAGCACCGGCGTAAGGTGGGAGGGGCCTAATTTTGCGCCTCAGATGCGCAGTTAGATGGACTAGATCTTCAGGCTGTGTTCACATGGTGGCTCCTGCTACAATTTGAGGACCCATAAGAAGCTTTTTCCCCATAAATCCGACTCCTAAGGGAAGGTAGGGCCACAGCAGAGCTGTGGCAAGGTGCTAAATTTGTTTTAACCGGTCTGTTAGCTTTCTATTGGGCATTAAGGGGTTAATCTATTTTTTTGCTAGCTGTGCAATCTTACCAATGCTTTAGGTACATACTGTGAAAATTTCAGAAAGTTTGGTGCATTTTTCACTGTTTTGGAAAATTGTGTGCCTTTTTTAAAGGCACAGTAACCTTTTTTTTTGCAAAGTGTGTTTTTGCTTGATTAATGTGATTTCTAAGCCTGTTTGTCTTACCATTAGTCTGTTAAACATGTCGGTCCCCAAGGAAAATCCTTGTTCAATGTGTTTAGAAGCCATGGTGGAACCCCCTCTCAAAATGTGTCCCACGTGTACTGATATGTCTATACATTTTAAAGATCATATTGTTGCACTTAAAAATGTGGCACAAGATGATTCTCAGACCGAAGGTAATGAGGTTAGCCTGTTGAACTCTCCCCAAGTGTCACAACCAGTTACGCCCGCTCAAGCGACGCCTAGCACCTCTAGCGCGTCTAACTCTTTTACCTTACAAGATTTGGCGGCAGTTATGGATAATACCCTCTCAGTATTTTTATCTAAGCTGCCCATGTTACCTGCAAAGCGTGATATCTCTGTTTTAAGAACAGATTATGAGCATTCTGACGCTTTAGTAGCCGTATCCGATATATACTCACAACGCTCTGAAATGGGGGCGAGGGATGTGCTGTCTGAGGGAGAAGGTTCAGATTTGGGAAAGGTTGCTCCTCAGACAGACTCAGATACGTTGGCTTTTAAATTTAAACTAGAACACCTCCGCTTATTGCTCAGGGAGGTATTAGTTACTCTGGATGACTGCGACCCTATGGTGGTTCCAGAGAAATTTTGTAAAATGGACAAGTACCTAGAAGTTCCTGTTTACACTGATGTGTTCCCGGTCCCTAAGAGGATTGCAGATATCGTTACTAGGGAGTGGGATAGACCAGGTATTCCCTTCGTTCCCCCCTCCTGTTTTTAAGAAAATGTTCCCCATATCTGACCCCATGCGGGACTCGTGGCAGACGGTCCCTAAGGTGGAGGGGGCTATTTCTTCACTTGCTAAACGCACAACCATACCAATTGAAGACAGTTGTGCTTTCAAAGACCCTGTGGATAAAAAATTAGAGTGTCTACTTAAGAAAATTTTTGTTCATCAAGGTTTTCTTCTCCAACCTATAGCGTGCATTGTTCCTGTAACTACTGCAGCTGCTTTCTGGTTTGAGGCGCTGGAAGATGCGCTCCAGATGGAGACCTCATATGAGGATATTATGGACAGAATTAAGGCTCTTAAGCTGGCTAATTCTTTTATCACAGATGCCGCTTTCCAACTAGCCAAGTTAGCGGCAAAGAATTCAGGTTTTGCCATTCTGGCGCGCAGGGCGCTATGGCTCAAGTCTTGGTCGGCCGATGTGTCGTCAAAATCCAAACTGCTGAACATCCCTTTCAAAGGAAAGACCCCGGGCCTGAATTGAAAGAGATTATCTCAGAAATCACTGGGGGAAAAGGCCATTCTCTCCCTCAGGACAAATCCTTTAAGACAAAGAACAAAGAAAATAATTTTCATTCCTTTCGAAATTTCAGGAGCGGTCTCGCTTCATCCTCCCCTGCTGCGAAGCAAGAGGGTAACACTTCACAACCCAGGGCAGCCTGGAAACCTTACCAGGGTTGGAACAAGGGTAAACAGGCCAAGAAGCCTGCAGCTGCCCCCAAGACAGCATGAAGGGGTAGCCCCCGATCCGGGACCGGATCTAGTAGGGGGCAGACTCTCTCTCTTCGCTGGGCAAGAGATGTACACGACCCCTGGGCCTTAGAGATTGTATCCCAGGGATAACTTCTAGTCCTCCATGCAGCAGTGTCTGAAAATTAGATACCTGCCAAAAAAAAATTCCTGCCTAAGTTACTCGTGGACTTCACAACTTGGGTATTTCCCAGGAGTAATGTATTGTGGACTCTCACAACCTTTATGAAAGAAAACAAAATATCCACAAGCCCCACCCAATTTTATTAACTGAATTTTTTAATCTGGCACCAGTTCTACTTTGCACCTCATTTTTCCTGCTTTGTCCTTTCCTACCTTTCTGCTTTTTGCTTGGCTGTACGTCAGACTAGCAGAGAGGTGAAAGGTATGAAGTACTATTGGAGTTTTGGGAATATTTCCCTCTTTCTAGTGGTCAGTAGTTGAATCCCTGTAGTAATGGATTATGGACTTGCACCACCATGAAAGAAATTAATTTATCAGGTAAGCAAATATTTAGTTTTTATGCATCAAACACAATTTAGCAAAACAAAAAACATTGATGAATATGAATGTGATTTCTTTAATAGCCTATTAAAGGGACATCATGTTAAAAATATAATTTTGCATGAGTACATTTCAATGTTTAATAGAAGCATTTTTGCAATAATATTAGCAGAAGTGTATCTAGTAAAATTGGTCATTAGGTGGCCAAGCACTATAGTGCTGGACACCTATTGTTTTTGCTCAGATTATTATTTTTATTTTTCTGCCGTTTTTTTTCCAAATGCATATAATAACAGCATAACGCAATATATCATGAAACTTGGCACAGTGCTAGAGATCTATGCTGTGTATAATCCTATGCAACATAAATATCATAGGTCATGTGATCTAGCAGCCATATTGCTTTTAGCGACAAATTTCGACAAACGCTTGAAAATCTTCTTGTCCGGAATCGCTTATGTTAGTTATGAAACTTGCTGTATGTACTTCTGTACTGACCTAGAATAAAGTTTGTTCAAGAGAAGTGATTTAGTTACATGATCTAGCTGCCATTTTGAAATGTGTGAAAATCTTTAAACATCTCTGAAACCGCTAAGTGCAATGAAGCGCAATTTTGCACATGTACTCTTTGCAAGGTCATCTACCAAGATTGTTCAAACTGCAAATTTTCCATAATCAACATGGCTGCTATGAGCCATTCGCCTTTTTATCGTTGTTTAATTGCATACTTTTGCACTTTATGCATTATGTTTACAATATTTAACCATATTACAGTGCAGCTGACACATGATTACACATAGTCATGACCCCTAAAGGCAATATTGCAGCTAAATTTTGCACTGCACAGTCGCCTTCGTGAAATAAAACATTTGCAAATTGCCATGAAACTTCTGCAAATTGTAGAGGTCTATAGTGAGCATTAGTATGTGCAATTTGAAAGCCATACATTGCATAGCTTGGTGGCCATTTTGTTTAAATGCGCTGTTTTTAAAAACTACAAAAATCTCCGAAACCGCTTATGGGACAGACTTGAAATTTTCTTTATAGAGTTATCTTATGACTAACATTCAGATTTGTTCAAGAGAAGTTGATACGTCATGTGGTTTGGCAGCCATTTTGAATTGTTCAAAAATGCTTAACAATATTTTTTAATTAATAATAAAACAAAAACCGTTTTACAAAAATGCTTTATTTTTGCCATGCTTTTTGACATCTATGGTGAGAACTATTGTGCATAATATGGAGGCTGTATAGCATATGATCTGGCAGCCATTTTGTTTTTTGCAAAAATTTTGAAAATCTATTTTCTCTGCAAGAACTGTGAAACTTGTTGCAACCGCTTATGTTAAAGCTGTGAAATTTGCTGTATAACCATATGTTGTGGCTTAGAGTTACCTATGTTCATGTTGAAAGTATTTGTCATATGGTGTGTCAGCCATTTTGAAAAACGCAATTACAAACTATCTAGCAAAGGTGACCTCGGGTGGGTTTCACAATATGGTATTTTTAATTTTTGTCTTATTTTTATTTTTACATTTTGTGTCTACGTACAATACCCCTGGGGTGCGTATATCCAATTAATAAATTATAATTTAGATTTACTCTATTCATCAATTTATGAATAAATCTATAATTTTGATTTACTTAGTTTTCATTTATTCGCTAATAATAATGCACTAGGAGTTTGATACTAGCGCCAAATTAGGGCATGATATGTTATTACATTTATGTGTTGGGGCTAGGATATTTCATTCTGCCATCTATTATCTTGCTTGAAATTTGGTGTGACATCACCAATCCGGGGGCTGGTTGGACTGATAACAGTCTCTATTGGCCACTGTGATGAGGTAGGGGCAGGGTTGCCCGTGAGATCCAGACACTCTTCTAGTGTCGTAGTGCATACCACGATTTCCACCGGAGAGCACCCTAGTTTAATTCAGAAACCTTTTTTGCTCTAGGGCATTGAATTTAATTCTAATTGCACGAATATTCTGGGATGAGAGACGGCCTTGATGAGAGGGGTGCGGCTGAGATGGTAATTTCCAGCAGCCTATCAGAATCCTGGGCGCTGCCGTAGATATCCTATTGAGAACTTTGTTTTGGTGAGCATATGTTTAGGGGGAGATAGTGACATCACGCACGATTATGTTATTGTTAATGCGGATCGTCTGATGCTGAGGGGTAACTTGCATATCAGTTCGCCTTCATTGTTGAGCACACATGATATGAGCTATAGATTAGCACATTTTATGTATTCCACTTGATGTTATTTACATTATGAATCTTACACATCTAGTTTTGCACACGGCTATCTACGATTGGTAGCCCTGAAGGGGAGGGGTTTACAGGCCTTTATAAACTCGCACTTGATCATTTATTGTTTGTCAGAAGAAGGGACGCTGCTGGTCCCGAAACGACACTGTATAATAAAGAATTTCTATCACGGATGACAGAAGACCAGTGAGTGCTTATTTCTACAGACCCATATCCATTACGTAATAGCACCCTGGCAGTTTTTGCTTGATGGTGAGAGTGCATACACTCGACCTGCTGTATGTGTGTATATATATATATATATATATATATATTCCAAAATCATCAAGGCACTCTCCGGTTTTGATATTTATCAAAACCAGAGAATGCCTTGATGATTTTGAAATTTATGCTACTGTTTAAGTGTACCCTGAAAGCTGTTTGAACTATTGGGAGTGCTGGTCTGTAGTTAATGTTGTGTTTATATATATACATATATATATAATTATAGCAACAGGAGAGCACTCGCACTTCATGGTCAGCTTGCCAGGGTGCATGCTGGAGAAACAATATAAGTAAACAATTGGCTTGCATTCACTGGTCTTTTAAATTCTGTGCCTTTTTTTGTGACGTTTCGGGGACCGTATCCCCTTCCTCAGACTGAGGAAGGGTATACGGTCCTCCAAACGTCACAAATAAAGGCACGTAATTTAAAAGACCAGTGAGTGCAAGCCTATTGTGTGTGTGTGTGTGTGTGTGTGTGTATATATATATATATATATATATATTTTTTTTTTTTTATATGTATGTGTGTGTGTGTGTATGTATATATATATATATATATATATATATATATATATTTCTTTCATGTAATTAGCAAGAGTCCATGAGCTAGTGACGTATGGGATATACATTCCTACCAGGAAGGGCAAAGTTTCCCAAACCTCAAAATGCCTATAAATACACCCCTCACCACACCCACAAATCAGTTTTACAAACTTTGCCTCCCGTGGAGGTGGTGAAGTAAGTTTGTGCTAGATTCTACGTTGATATGCGCTTCGCAGCAGGCTGGAGCCCGGTTTTCCTCTCAGTGTGCAGTGAATGTCAGAGGGATGTGAAGAGAGTATTGCCTATTTGAATTCAATGGTCTCCTTCTACGGGATCTATTTCATAGGTTCTCTGTTATCGGTCGTAGAGTTTCATCTCTTACCTCCCTTTTCAGATCGACGATATACTCTTATATATACCATTACCTCTATTGATTCTCGTTTCAGTACTGGTTTGGCTTTCTACTACATGTAGATGAGTGTCCTGGGGTAAGTAAGTCTTATTTTTTGTGACACTCTAAGCTATGGTTGGGCACTTTTATATAAAGTTCTAAATATATGTGTTTAAACATTTATTTACCTTGATTCAGGATGATCAATATTCCTTATTTCAGACAGTCAGTTTCATTATTTGGGATAATGCATATGAATAATTAATTTTTTTATTTTTTTTTTCTTACCTTAAAAATTTACTTTTTTTCCTGTGGGCTGTTAGGCTCGCGGGGGCTAAAAATGCTTCTTTTTATTGCGTCATTCTTGGCGCAGACTTTTTTGGCGCAAAAAAATTCTTTGTCATTCCGGCGTCATACTTGTCGCCGGAAGTTGTTTGTGATTGCGTCATTTTTTTGATGTTTTGCGCCAAAAATGTCGGCGTCGCCGGATGTGGCGTCATTCTTGGCGCCAAAAGCATTTAGGCGCCAAATAATGTGGGCGTCTTTTTTTGGCGCTAAAAAATATGGGCGTCATTATTGTCTCCACATTATCTAAGTCTCATTGTTTATTGCTTCTGGTTGCTAGAAGCTTGTTCATTGGCATTTTTTCCCATTCCTGAAACTGTCATTTTTAGGAATTTGATAGATTTTGCTTTATATGTTGTTTTTTCTATTACATATTGCAAGATGTCTCAGATTGACCCTGGATCAGAAGCTACTTCTGGAAAAACGCTGCCTGATGCTGGATCTACCAAAGTTAAGTGCATTTGTTGTAAACTTGTGGTAACTGTTCCTCCGGCTGTAGTTTGTGATGAATGTCATGATAAACTTTCTAATGCAGATAGTATTTCCATTAGTAATGTTCCATTACCTGTTGCTGTTCCATCAACATCTAATACTCAGGGTGTTCCTGTTAATATAAGAGATTTTGTTTCTAAATCTATTAGGAAGACTATGTCTGTTATTTCTCCTTCCAGTAAACGTAAAAGGTCTTTTAAAACTTCTCATATTTCAGATGAATTTTTAAATGAACATCATCATTCTGATTCTGTTTCTGATGATGATTTTTCTGGTTCAGAGGATTCTGTTTCAGATATTGACACTGATAAATCTTCATATTTATTTAAAATGGAATTTATTGGTTCTTTGCTTAAAGAAGTCTTAATTGCATTAGAAATGGAGGAATCTAGTCCTCTTGATACTAAATCTAAACGTTTAAATTCGGTTTTTAAACCTCCTATAGTTATTCCGGAAGTTTTTCCCGTCCCTGATGCTATTTCTGAAGTAATTTCTAGGGAATGGAATAATCTGGGCAATTCATTTACTCCTTCTAAAAGGTTTAAGAAATTGTATCCTGTGCCATCTGACAGATTAGAGTTTTGGGACAAAATCCCTAAGGTTGATGGGGCTATCTCTACTCTTGCTAAACGTACTACTATTCCTACGGCAGATAGTACTTCCTTTAAGGATCCTTTAGATAGGAAAATTGAATCCTTTCTAAGAAAAGCTTATTTATGTTCAGGTAATCTACTTAGACCTGCTATATCTTTGGCGGATGTTGCTGCAGCTTCAACTTTCTGGTTGGAGGCTTTAGCACAACAAGTGACAGATCATAATACTCATAGCATTGTTAAACTTCTTCAACATGCTAATAGCTTTATTTGTGATGCCATCTTTGATATCATTAGAGTTGATGTCAGGTATATGTCTTTAGCTATTTTAGCTAGAAGAGCTTTATGGCTTAAAAATTGGAATGCTGATATGTCTTCTAAGTCAACTTTGCTTTCCCTTTCTTTCCAACGTAATAAATTGTTTGGTTCACAGTTGGATTCTATTATTTCAACTGTTACTGGGGGGAAAGGAACTTTTTTACCACAGGATAAAAAATCCAAAGGTAAATATAGGGCTGCTAATCGTTTTCGTTCCTTTCGTCAGAATAAGGAACAAAAGCCTGATCCTTCCCCTAAAGGAACAGTTTCTGTTTGGAAACCATCTCCAGTGTGGAATAAATCCAAGCCTTTTAGAAAGCCAAAGCCAGCTCCCAAGTCCACATGAAGGTGCGGCCCTCATTCCAGCTCAGCTGTTAGGGGGCAGATTACGATTTTTCAAAGAAATTTGGATCAATTCGATTCACAGTCTTTGGATTCAGAACATTGTTTCACAAGGGTACAGAATAGGTTTCAAGATAAGGCCTCCTTCAAGAAGATTTTTTCTTTCTCGCGTTCCAATAAATCCAGTGAAGGCTCAGGCGTTTCTGAAATGTGTTTCAGATCTAGAGTTGGCTGGAGTAATTGTGCCAGTTCCAGTTCTGGAACAGGGTCTGGGGTTTTACTCAAATCTATTCATTGTACCAAAGAAGGAGAATTCCTTCAGACCAGTTCTGGATTTAAAAATATTGAATCGTTATGTAAGGATACCAACATTCAAAATGGTAACTATAAGGACCATTCTGCCTTTTGTTCAGCAAGGGCATTGTATGTCCACAATAGATTTACAAGATGCATATCTGCATATTCCGATTCATCCAGATCACTTTCAGTTTCTGAGATTCTCTTTTCTCCAACATAGGTGTGTCCGGTCCACGGCGTCATCCTTACTTGTGGGATATTCTCTTCCCCAACAGGAAATGGCAAAGAGCCCAGCAAAGCTGGTCACATGATCCCTCCTAGGCTCCGCCTACCCCAGTCATTCTCTTTGCCGTTGTACAGGCAACATCTCCACGGAGATGGCTTAGAATATGTCATCGGCTCCACCTTGGAAGCTACCTTTGAGACGAGACCTTCTTGTTCAGGGTCCGTTCGAACATCCGAACCTGGTTTCACTCCAGCTGACTGCTTGGAGATTGAACGCTTGATCTTATCGAAGCGAGGGTTCTCAGATTCTGTTATCGATACTCTTGTTCAGGCCAGAAAGCCTGTAACTAGAAAGATTTACCACAAAATTTGGAAAAAATATATCTGTTGGTGTGAATCTAAAGGATTCCCTTGGGACAAGGTTAAGATTCCTAAGATTCTATCCTTCCTTCAAGAAGGATTGGAAAAAGGATTATCTGCAAGTTCCCTGAAGGGACAGATTTCTGCCTTGTCTGTGTTACTTCACAAAAAGCTGGCAGCTGTGCCAGATGTTCAAGCCTTTGTTCAGGCTCTGGTTAGAATTAAGCCTGTTTACAAACCTTTGACTCCTCCTTGGAGTCTCAATTTAGTTCTTTCAGTTCTTCAGGGGGTTCCGTTTGAACCCTTACATTCCGTTGATATTAAGTTATTATCTTGGAAAGTTTTGTTTTTAGTTGCAATTTCTTCTGCTAGAAGAGTTTCAGAATTATCTGCTCTGCAGTGTTCTCCTCCTTATCTGGTGTTCCATGCAGATAAGGTGGTTTTACGTACTAAACCTGGGTTTCTTCCAAAAGTTGTTTCTAACAAAAACATTAACCAGGAGATTATCGTACCTTCTCTGTGTCCGAAACCAGTTTCAAAGAAGGAACGTTTGTTGCACAATTTGGATGTTGTTCGCGCTCTAAAATTCTATTTAGATGCTACAAAGGATTTTAGACAAACATCTTCCTTGTTTGTTGTTTATTCTGGTAAAAGGAGAGGTCAAAAAGCAACTTCTACCTCTCTCTCTTTTTGGATTAAAAGCATCATCAGATTGGCTTACGAGACTGCCGGACGGCAGCCTCCCGAAAGAATCACAGCTCATTCCACTAGGGCTGTGGCTTCCACATGGGCCTTCAAGAACGAGGCTTCTGTTGATCAGATATGTAGGGCAGCGACTTGGTCTTCACTGCACACTTTTACCAAATTTTACAAGTTTGATACTTTTGCTTCTTCTGAGGCTATTTTTGGGAGAAAGGTTTTGCAAACCGTGGTGCCTTCCATTTAGGTGACCTGATTTGCTCCCTCCCTTCATCCGTGTCCTAAAGCTTTGGTATTGGTTCCCACAAGTAAGGATGACGCCGTGGACCGGACACACCTATGTTGGAGAAAACAGAATTTATGTTTACCTGATAAATTACTTTCTCCAACGGTGTGTCCGGTCCACGGCCCGCCCTGGTTTTTTTAATCAGGTCTGATAATTTATTTTCTTTAACTACAGTCACCACGGTACCATATGGTTTCTCCTATGCAAATATTCCTCCTTAACGTCGGTCGAATGACTGGGGTAGGCGGAGCCTAGGAGGGATCATGTGACCAGCTTTGCTGGGCTCTTTGCCATTTCCTGTTGGGGAAGAGAATATCCCACAAGTAAGGATGACGCCGTGGACCGGACACACCGTTGGAGAAAGTAATTTATCAGGTAAACATAAATTCTGTTTTCTAGACAAGCATTACCAGTTTGTGGCTCTGCCGTTCGGCCTAGTAACAGCTCCAAGGATTTTTTCAAAGGTTCTCGGTGCCCTTCTATCTGTAATCAGAGAACAGGGTATTGTGGTATTTCCTTATTTGGACGATATCTTGGTACTTGCTCAGTCTTCACATTTAGAAGAATCTCATACGAATCGACTTGTATCGTTTCTTCAAGAACATGGTTGGAGGATCAATTTACCAAAGAGTTCATTGATTCCTCAGACAAGGGTAACCTTTTTGGGTTTCCAGATAGATTCAGTGTCCATGACTTTGTCTCTGACGGACAAGAGACGTCTGAAATTGGTTTCAGCTTGTCGAAACCTTCAGTCTCAATCATTCCCTTCGGTAGCCTTATGCATGGAAATTCTAGGTCTTATGACTGCTGCATCGGATGCGATCCCCTTTGCTCGTTTTCACATGCGACCTCTTCAGCTCTGTATGCTGAACCAGTGGTGCAGGGATTATAAGAAGGTATCACAGTTAATATCTTTAAAACCGATTGTACGACACTCTCTGACGTGGTGGACAGACCAACATCGTTTAGTTCAGGGGGCTTCTTTTGTTCTTCCGACCTGGACTGTGATCTCAACAGATGCGAGTCTGACAGGTTGGGGAGCTGTATGGGGGTCTCTGACAGCGCAGGGGGTTTGGGAATCTCAGGAGGCGAAATTACCAATCAACATTTTGGAACTCCGTGCGATTTTCAGAGCTCTTCAGTCGTGGCCTCTTCTGAAGAGAGAGTCGTTCATTTGTTTTCAGACGGACAATGTCACAACCGTGGCATATGTCAATCATCAAGGAGGGACTCACAGTCCTCTGGCTATGAAAGAAGTATCTCGAATACTTGCATGGGCGGAATCCAGCTCCTGTCTAATTTCTGCGGTTCACATCCCAGGTATAGACAATTGGGAAGCGGATTATCTCAGTCGCCAGACCTTACATCCGGGCGAATGGTCTCTTCACCGAGAGGTATTTCTTCAGATTGTTCAAATCTGGGGACTTCCAGAAATAGATCTGATGGCTTCTCATCTAAACAAGAAGCTTCCCAGGTATCTGTCCAGATCCAGAGATCCTCAGGCGGAAGAAGCGGACGCATTGTCAATTCCTTGGAAGTATCATCCTGCCTATATCTTTCCGCCTCTAGTTCTTCTTCCAAGAGTGATCTCCAAGATTCTAAAGGAGCGTTCGTTTGTGCTGCTGGTGGCTCCAGCATGGCCTCACAGGTTTTGGTATGCAGATCTTGTTTGGATGGCTACTTGCCAACCGTGGACTCTTCCGTTAAGACCAGACCTTCTATCGCAAGGTCCTTTTTTCCATCAGGATCTCAAGTCATTAAATTTGAAGGTATGGAGATTGAACGCTTGATTCTCAGTCATAGAGGTTTCTCTGACTCCGTAATTAATACTATGTTACAGGCTCGTAAATCTGTGTCTAGGAAGATTTATTATCGAGTCTGGAAGACTTACATTTCTTGGTGTTCTCATCATTTTTCTTGGCATTCTTTTAGAATTCCTAGAATTTTACAGTTTCTTCAGGATGGTCTGGATAAAGGTTTGTCTGCAAGTTCCTTGAAATGACAAATTTCTGCTCTTTCTGTGCTGTTTCACAGAAAGATTGCTAATCTTCCTGATATTTATTGTTTTGTACAGGCTTTGGTTCGTATAAAACCTGTCATTAAGTCAATTTCTCCTCCTTGGAGTTTGAATTTGGTTCTGGGGGCTCTTCAAGCTCCTCCGTTTGAACCTATGCATTCTCTGGATATTAATTACTTTCTTGGAAAGTTTTGTTTCTTTTGGCCATCTCTTCTGCTAGAAGAGTTTCTGAATTATCTGCTCTTTCTTGTGAGTCTCCTTTTCTGATTTTTCATCAGGATAAGGCGGTGTTGCGAACTTCATTTAAATTTTTACCTAAGGTTGTGAATTCTAGCAACATTAGTAGAGAAATTGTGGTTCCTTCATTGTGTCCTAATCCTAAGAATTCTAAGGAAAGATCGTTGCATTCTTTGGATGTAGTTAGAGCTTTGAAATATTATGTTGAAGCTACTAAAGATTTACGAAAGACTTCTAGTCTATTTGTTATATTTTCCGGTTCCAGGAAAGGCCAGAAGGCTTCGGCCATTTCTTTGGCGTCTTGGTTAAAGTCTTTGATTCATCATGCTTATGTCGAGTCGGGTAAAACTCCGCCTCAAAGGATTACAGCTCATTCTACTAGATCAGTTTCTACTTCCTGGGCGTTTAGGAATGAAGCTTCGGTTGATCAGATTTGCAAAGCAGCAACTTGGTCTTCTTTGCATACTTTTACTAAATTCTACAATTTTGATGTGTTTTCCTCTTCTGAAGCAGTTTTTGGTAGAAAAGTACTTCAGGCAGCTGTTTCAGTTTGATTCTTCTGCTTATAACTTCAGTTTTTTTCATTATAAGATTGAAACTTTATTTTGGGGTGTGGATTGTTTTTCAGCGGAATTGGCTGTCTTTATTTTTATCCCTCCCTCTCTTGCGTGGAAGTTCCACATCTTGGGTATTTATTATCCCATACGTCACTAGCTCATGGACTCTTGCTAATTACATGAAAGAAAACATAATTTATGTAAGAACTTACCTGATAAATTCATTTCTTTCATATTAGCAAGAGTCCATGAGGCCCACCCTTTTTGTGGTGGTTATGATTTTTTTTGTATAAAGCACAATTATTCCAATTCCTTATTTTTTATGCTTTCACACTTTTTTCTTATCACCCCACTTCTTGGCTATTCGTTAAACTGATTTGTGGGTGTGGTGAGGGGTGTATTTATAGGCATTTTGAGGTTTGGGAAACTTTACCCCTCCTGGTAGGAATTTATATCCCATACGTCACTAGCTCATGGACTCTTGCTAATATGAAAGAAATTAATTTATCAGGTAAGTTCTTACATAAATTATGTTATATATATATATATATATATACACACACACAGTGGATATAAAAAGTCTACACACCCCTGTTAAAATGTCAGGTTTCTGTGATGTAAAGAAATTAGACAAAGATAAATAATTTCAGAACTTTTTCCACCTTTAATGGGACCTATAAACTACACAACTCAATTGAAAAACAAACTGAAATCGTTAATGTGTAGGGAAGTAAACAAAAAAAACTAAAATAATGGGGTTGCATAAGTGTGCACTTATAACTGGGGATGTAACTGTGTTCAGAATTAAGAAATCACATTCAAAACCATGTTAAATAAGAGTCATCACACACCTGCCATAATTTAAAGTGCCTCTGATTAACCCTGAATAAACTTCAGCTGTTCTAGTAGGTATTTCCTGACACAAAAAGCCATGGTCCGCAGAAAGCTTCCAAAGCATCAGAGGGATCTCATTGTTAAAAGGTATCAGTCAGGAGAAGGGTACAAAAGAATTTCCAATTCATTAGATATACCATGGAACACAGTTAAAACAGTCATCATCAAGTGGAGAACATATGGCACAACAATGACATTACCAAGAACTGGATGTCCCTCCAAAATTGATGAAAAGACGAGAAGAAAACTGGTTTGGGAGGCTACCAAGAGGCATACAGCAACATTAAAGGAGCTCCAGGAATATCTGGCAAGTACTGGCTGTGTGGTACATGTGACAACAATCTGCCGTATTCTTCATATGTTTGGGGTAGACGCAAGATGGATGCCTTTTCTTACAAAGAAAAACATCCAAACCCAGCTAAATTTAGCAAAAACACATTTGAAGTCTCCCAAAAGCATGTGAGAAAAGGTGTTATGGTCTGATAAAACCAAGGTTGAACTTTTTGGCAATAATTCGAAAAGATATGTTTGGCGCAAAACTAACACTGCATATCGCCAAAAGAACACCATACCCACAGTGAAGCATGGTGGTGGTAGCATCATGCTTTGGGTCTGTTTTTCTTTAGCTTGAACTGGGGCCTTAGTCAAGGTAGAGGGAATTATGAACAGTTCCAAATACCAGTCAATATTGGCACAAAACCTTCAGGCTTCTGCTAGAAAGCTGAACATGAAGAGGAACTTAATCTTTCAGCATGACAACGACCCAAAGCATACATCCAAATCAACAAAGTAATGGCTTCACCAGAAGAAGATAAAAGTTTTGGAATGGCCCAGCCAGAGCCCAGACCTGAATCCAATCGAAAATCTGTGGGGTGATCTGAAGAGGGCTCTTTGTCTAATTTTTTTACATTACAGAAACCTGCCATTTTAACAGGGGCGTGTAGACTTTTTATATCCACTGTGTATATTTATATATACTAGTCCTAAAGCCCGTGTACACGGGCTATTTCTCTTGTAAGATGTATCGAGTCCACGGATTCATCCATACTTGTGGGATATTCTCCTTCCTAACAGGAAGTGGCAAAGAAAGCACCCACAGCAGAGCTGTCTATATAGCTCCTCCCTTAGCTCCGTCCCAAGTCATTCTCTTTGCCTGCTTATCTGCTAGGAAGGGTAAAGTGAGTGTGGTGACAAAAATGTTAGTTTTTATTTTCTCAAGAAAGTTTTTAAATGGTACCGGTGTGTACTATTTACTCTCTGGCAGAAAAGGGATGAAGATTTCTGCAAGGAGGATGATGATCTTAGCACTTTGTAACTAAGATCCACTGCTGTTCTCACAAGGGCTGAAGAGTACAGGAAAACTTCAGTTGGGGGAACGGTTTGCAGGCTAAACTGCATTGAGGTATGTTCAGTCTATTTTTTTCTAGACAGACTGTTATTTCTAGAAAAGGCTGGCAGTATTCCCATGAGGGAAAGGTAAGCTGTATTCAGAAAAAGAGGAATCCGAACTTGCATAAAGGGCTCATTAGTTACTGGTGACACTGATAGGAAAAAACGTTTTGGTTTTATTGCAAATATAACGTTTTTTGAGGGACTTTAAGGGGTCATTGTGGCTTGTTTAAGGGTTATTAACCCACATGGCTAGTTTAAGAAACACTCTGTTGTGTTTGTTTTAGGCCCCATAACATCGAGTGAGGTGGGAGGGGCCTATTTTCGCACCTCAGTTGCACAGTTTCTTTTCCTCAGAAACATCCCGCTACTTCTCCAGAGGTTCCTACTGTGTTTGAGGGCTGTAAAGAGTTTTTTTTTCCCCACAAATCGTTCCTAAAGGGCAGGTAGGTGCCACAGCAGAGCTGTGGCAAGGTGCTGAACGTTATTTTTACCGGTTTTGACGTTTTGTCAATCCGGTTTTTACATTAAGGGGTTAATTGTTTATTTGCATAGTTGTGCAAAGTTACTAAGGCTTTATGATGCTACTGTAAAAATTTCGTTTTGTTTACTGCTTTTTTACACTGTTTTGCAGAGTTTGTGCAGCTTTTTTTCTCTTAAAGGCACAGTACCGTTTTTGTCTAAGTGTTATTTTCTTTGATTAAAGTGTTTTCCAAGCTTGCATGTTACATTACTAGCCTGTTTAACATGTCTGACACCAAGGAAAATCCTTGTTCAATGTGTTTAGAAGCCATTGTGGAACCCCCTCTTAGAATGTGTCCCACTTGCACTAATATGTCTATAAATTATAAAGAGCATATTTTAGCACTTAAAAATATTGCAATAGATGATTCTCAGACAGAAGGAAATGAGGGTTTAGCATCTAGCTCTCCCCAAGTGTCACAACCAGTAACGCCCGCACAAGTGACGCCAAGTACCTCTCGTGCGTCAAATTCATTTACTTTACAAGACATGGCCACAGTTATGAATAAAACCCTCACAGAGGTTTTCTCTAAACTGCCTGGTTTACAAGGAAAGCGTGACAGCTCTGGGTTAAGAACAAATGCTGAGCCGTCTGACGCTTTAGTAGCCGTATCCGATATACCCTCACAATGTTCTGAAGTAGGGGTAAGGGATTTGTTATCTGAGGGAGAAATTTCTGATTCAGGAAAGACGCTCCCTCAGACAGATTCTGATATGACGGCCTTTAAATTTAAGCTTGAACACCTCCGCTTATTGCTCAAGGAGGTATTAGCTACTCTAGACGATTGTGACCCTATAGTGGTCCCAGAGAAATTGTGTAAAATGGACAGATACTTAGAGGTTCCTGTTTACACTGATGTTTTTCCAGTCCCTAAGAGGATTGTGACTATTGTTACTAAGGAGTGGGATAGACCAGGTATTCCGTTCGCTCCCCCTCCTGTTTTTAAGAAAATGTTTCCCATATCTGACACCATGCGGGACTCGTGGCAGACGGTTCCTAAGGTGGAGGGAGATATTTCTACTCTTGCTAAGCGTACAACTATACCTATCGAAGACAGTTGTGCTTTCAAAGATCCTATGGATAAAAAATTAGAGGGTCTCCTAAAGAAAATTTTAGTTCATCAAGGTTTTCTTCTCCATCCTATTGCGTGCATTGTTCCTGTAACTACTGCAGCTGCTTTCTGGTTCGAGGCTCTAGAAGAGGCTCTCCAGATGGAGACTCCATTAGAGGATAATATGGATAGAATTAAGGCCCTTAAGTTGGCTAATTCTTTCATTACAGATGCCGCTTTCCAAATGGCTAAATTAGCGGCAAAGAATTCAGGTTTTGCCATTTTAGCACGCAGGGCGTTATGGCTTAAGTCCTGGTCTGCTGATGTGTCATCAAAATCTAAACTGTTGAACATCCCTTTCAAAGGAAAGACCCTATTCGGGCCTGAACTGAAAGAGATTATTTCAGACATCACTGGAGGGAAAGGCCATGCCCTCCCTCAGGATAAAACAAATAAGATGAGGACCAAACAAAATAATTTTCGTTCCTTTCGGAACTTCAAGGGTGGTCCCACTTCAGCTTCCCCTGCAGCAAAGCAAGAGGGGAATTCTGTCCAATCCAAGTCAGTCTGGAGACCTAACCAAGCTTGGAACAAAGGTAAACAGACCAAGAAGCCTGCTGCTGCCTCTAAGACAGCATGAAGGGGTAGCCCCCTGATCCGGGACCGGATCTAGTAGGGGGCAGACTCTCTCTCTTCGCTCAGGCTTGGGCAAGAGATGTTCACAATTCCTGGGCTTTAGAAATTGTGTCCCAGAGATATCTTCTGGACTTCAAAGACTCCCCCCCCCCCCCAAGGGGGAGATTTCACATTTCTCAATTGTCTGAGAGAGGCGTTCTTATGCTGTGTAGAAGACCTACATACCATGGGAGTGATCCGCCCAGTTCCAAGAGCGGAACAAGGGCTAGGTTTTTACTCCAACCTGTTTGTGGTTCCCAAAAAAGAGGGAACTTTCAGACCAATCTTGGATCTCAAAATTCTAAACAAATTCATCAGAGTACCATCTTTCAAGATGGAGACTATTCAGACTATTCTTCCTCTGATCCAGGAGGGTCCCTTTTTGCGGTTCTAAGACCGCGGGGTATAGCAGTGGCGCCTTATCTAGACAACATCTTAATTCAGGCGTCGACTTTCCAGCTAGCCAAGTCTCACATGGACATCGTGTTGGCTTTTCTGAGATCTCACGGGTGGAAGGTGAACATAAAAAAGAGTTCTCTCGTCCCTCTCACAAGAGTTTCCTTCCTAGGGACTCTGATAGACTAGGTAGAAATTAAAATATTTCTGACGGAGGTCAGAAAATCAAAACTTTTAATCACTTGCCGAGCTTTTCATTCCATTCCTCGGCCATCAGTGGCTCAGTGTATGGAGGTAATCGGTCCCTCCCTTCATCCGTGTCCTAAAGCTTTGGTATTGGTATCCCACAAGTATGGATGAATCTGTGGACTCGATACATCTTACAAGAGAAAACAGAATTTATGCTTACCTGATAAATTTCTTTCTCTTGTAATGTATCGAGTCCATGGCCCGCCCTGTCTGTTTAAGACAGGTAGTATATTTTTATTTTAAAAAACTTAAGTCACCTCTGCACCCTATAGTTTCTCCTTTTTCTTCTTAGCCTTCGGTCGAATGACTGGGGGGGCGGAGCTAAGGGAGGAGCTATATAGACAGCTCTGCTGTGGGTGCTCTCTTTGCCACTTCCTGTTAGGAAGGAGAATATCCCACAAGTATGGATGAATCCGTGGACTCGATACATCACAAGAGAAAGAAATTTATCAGATAAGCATAAATTCTGTTTTTTTGCAGAACAGCAGTCCCACCCCTTGCTCTCTCTCTATCCCCCCTCTCTTTTGCTCTCTCTTTCTCCCCTCTCTTTTGCTCTCTCTTTCTCCCCTCTCTTTTACTCTCTCTTTCTCCCCTCTCTTTTACTCTCTCTTTCTACCCCCTCTTTTGCTCTCTCTTTCTACCCCCTCTTTTGCTCTTTCTCTCTCTCCCCTCTCTTTTACTCTCTCTCCACCTCTCTTTTGCTCTCTCTCTCCCCCTCTCTTTTGCTCTCTCTCTCCCCCCTCTCTTTTGCTCTTTCTCTCCCCCCTCTCTTTTGCTCTCTCTCTCCCCCCTCTCTTTTGCATTCTCTCTCTCCCCCTCTCTTTTGCTCTCCCCCTCTCTTTTCACTCCCCCCTCTTTTTTGTGCACTCTTCCCTCCTCTCTTTTGTGCACTCTTCCCTCCTCTCTTTTGTGCTCTCCCCCCTCCTCTCTTTTGTGCACTCTTCCCTCCTCTCTTTTGTGCTCTCCCCCCCCCCTCTATTTTGCTCTCTCTCTCCCCCCTCTATTTTGCTCTCTCTCTCCCCCCTCTTTTTTACTCTCTCTCCTCCCCCCTCTCTTTTGCTCTCTCTCTCCCCCCTCTCTTTTGCTCTCTCTCTCCCCACTCTCTTTTGTTCTCTCTCCCCCCTCTCTTTTGTGCTCTCTCCCCCCTCTCTTTTGTGCACTCTCCCCCCTCTCTTTTGCTGTCTCTCTCCCCCCTCTCTTTTGTGCACTCTCCCCCCTCTCTTTTGCTGTCTCTCTCCCCCCTCTATTTTGCTGTCTCTCTCCCCCTTCTCTTTTGCTGTCTCTCTCCCTCCTCTTTTGCTGTCTCTCTCTCCTTCTCTCTATCCCTCCTCTTCTGCTCTCTCTATCCCCCTTCTTTAGAGCTCTCTGTCTCTTAGCAGCCGGCCCCGGTATCTGGCCCCGCCCGCGTCACGCCTGCCCCCCCCCCACGCCCACATCGCACCCATCCGGCCACGCCCACTCTGCACCCGCCCGGCCACGCCAACTCCACCACACAACGCCAGGTTATTTGGAAGGCCAGGTGTGTTTGTCCTCGCGCGCAGTCTCTACTGCACATGACAGCTTCGGACAAACACACTTGGCCTTTTATTATATATATATATATATATATATATATATATATATATATATAAAATAAAATGTTTCTGAGGGTGAAAATAATTTTATATAACTTTAGTTGTAAAAGGTAGCTGTTATCTAGTAAATACAAGATAAACAATGACTGAAAATTCACTTAGAAAGAGCTATTAAATAGAGTTATAGTACTAGTGTTGGTGTGCAGTTTCAGCCTAATTTTGCATCAAATATTTACATGAATACTCTTCTGTTTTCCAGTAGCGATAGAGCAATCTGTCTTTTTCAAATGTGTAATGCAATCCATTCTTTACCATTCTACACTGTTATATACAACTTATAATTAAAGCAGAGCTAGGGTGGAATATTTATATTAATACAATAGTAAAATTGAGTATAAAATGAAATGTTTATTACATTTTTTAGCTTCTGTGTTATACCAGTATAATCTAATTTAGAATGGTGAGTGACCTCTGTGTTATATCCTCTATTTTGTGTAATAAATAATTCTAAATGTCTAAAGCTCATCTCAACAGTAAATAGCATTGTATATAAAGTATCAGCATCTACAATTTGCCACAGCAGGAAGTGTTGGCAGCCCATTCATTACCAGAGATTTTTCAGGCAAGTAGTCCTTTGTCCTTGTATCCGCTAGAAGTTTAACTTTTTGTGCTTGTCTGGTTGTGCTCGTATTATTAGTTGAAAGTAAACTGTTTCACTTGCGCACTAACCCGACAAGTGCAAAAAGCCAAACTTAGAATATCGCCTGCGTGTTCACGTATTCCCCCATAGAAGTCAATCGAGAAAAAAAAGTGGAAAAAAACACCCTACTCGCTCTCAAACCCGATTGAATTTTCTCATTTGCGCTAGCTTCACATGAAAATATGAATATTTCACATTCCAATGTTCTTCACAAAAAACATCATGTTCTATTTATTCATAAATACATATTTCTATGTATATCTGACATTATTTTGGTACAATTTATATATATATATATATATATATATATATATATATATATATATATATATATACATATATACATATATACACACCCTGTTCCAAATTATTATGCCAATGATATCTTTCTCATTTACCTAAATAATTGATGTAAACAACAGCCAGCATAATTCTCATGTTATCAACTATTAAGAGTACAATTCAAATTTTATTGAACAAACCTACTAATGATAACAGTATTTTTTTTTCCCAAAATAAAAAAACTTACAATGCACTGTTCCAAATTTTTACGCACAATAAGTTTCAAAACACTTTATAGGTTGTAAAGAACTGAAAATTGTCATTTGTTGTGTTTGCAGCATATTTACTGAAATCAAAAGCTATTTCAATCAAACTTTGAACAACATTTTAACTTTTTAAACATTTTAACAGGTCGCGTTACATTTTAACATAGGACCCCTTATTTGATAGCAGCTTCACAAGTCTTGCATCCATTGAACTTGTGAGTTTTTGGACAGTTTCTGCTTGAATTTGTTTGCAAGATGTCAGAATAGGTGTGAGAGCTGCTGTTTGGATGTAAACTGCCTCCCATCCTCATAGATCTTTTGCTTGAGGATGCACCAAAGGTTCTCAATAGGATTGAGGTCAGGGGAGGATGGAGGCCACACCATGACTTTCTCTCCTTTTATCTCCATAGCAGCCATTGATGCAGAGGTATTCTTTGCAGCATGAGATGGTGCATTGTCATGCATGAAGATGATTTTATTACGGAAAGCATAGTTCTTCCTTCTGTACCAGGGAAGGAAGTGGTCAGTCAGGAACTCCACATACTTTGCAGAGGTCATCTTTACACCTTCGGGGACCCTAAAGGGGCCGACCAGCTCTCTTCCCATGATCCCAAAACATGACTCCACCACCGCCTTGCTGACGTTGCAGCCTTGTTGAAACAGAGTGGCCGTCCACCAACCATCCACTACTCCATCCATCTGGACCATCCAGGGTTGCACGGCACTCATCAGTGAACAGGACTGTTTGAAAATTAGTCTTCATGTATTTTTCTGCCCAATGCAGCCATTTCTGCTTGTGAGTATTGGTTAGTGGTGGCCGAATGGGAGGTTTATGCACAGTTGCAAGACTCTGGAGGACTCTACACCTTGATGTCCGTGGGACTCCAGAGGCACCAGCAGCTTCAAATATCTGTTTGCTGCTATGTAATGGTATTTTAGCAGCTGCTCTATTGATCCGATGCATGGATCTGGCAGAAATCTTCCTCAATGTGCATTTATCTGCACGAACCCGTCTGTGCTCTGAATCAGCCACAAATCTTTTATTAGTGCGATGATCACGCTTAAGTTTTCGTGAAATATTTAATGTTTTGATACCTCGTCCAAGGCATTGAACTATTTCATTCTTTTCGGCAGCAGAGAGATCCTTTTTCTTCCCCATATTGCTTGAAAATGGTGCTCTGCTTAATAATGTGGAAAACCCTCCTTTAGTAGTTTTTCCTTTAATTGGGCTCACCTGGCAATCTAATTATCACAGGTGTCCGAGATTGTTTTCAGTGATCAAAAGAGCCCTGAGACACAATGCCATCCATGAGTTAAACTTAAAAAAATGTTTTTAATCTTTGTGATACTGAAATAGAATTTGCATAATAATTTGGAACAGGGTGTATATGTGTATATGTGTGTATATATATATATATATGTGTGTATATATATATATATATATATATATATATATATATATATATATATATATATATATATATATATATATATATAGGAATATCTATTTTTAAATACATATAACTTATTCTGCCATGTGCAGAATATTGGAATGTGAAATATTTACAGTAAATACATAGATAAAACCATTATTAAATATGAATATTGCATACATTTGGTTTTACATGTTTTCATGTACTTAACTGCAAAGGGCTCAAATGCACTTATATATACATGTATATGTATGTGTACATATGTATTTATGTGTTTATATGTGTATATATTTTTGTAAATGCATATACAGTATACGCATATAAATACGTATGTACACACCTATAAACAAATAAATATATATAAAAAAATATATATACACATATAAATTCATAAATGCAAATGTACACACAAAAAATAAATATATATATATATATACATACAGTATCTCACAAAAGTGAGTACACCCCTCACATTTTTGAAAATATTTTATTATATCTTTTCATGTGACAACACTGAAGAAATGACACTTTGCTACAATGTAAAGTAGGGAGTGTACAGCCTGTATAACAGTGTAAATTTGCTGTCACCTCAAAATAACTCAACACACAGCCATTAATGTCTAAACTATTGGCAACAAAAGTGAGTACATCCCTAAGTGGAAATGTCCAAATTGGGTTCAAAGTATCAATATTTTGTGTGGCCATCATTATTTTCCAGCACTGCCTTAAGCCTCTTGGGCATGGAGTTCACCAGAGTTTCCACTCCTCCATGATGACATCACGGAGCTGGTGGATGTTAGAGACCAGATCTGGTGAACTGCTTGTGCAGTGGACATGATACGCTACATCTTATCATGTCCGCTCGCACTTTCATAAATATGCCCCTATGTCTTTAGCTGTTCTTTCCAGAAGAGCTTTATGGCCTAAATCTTTGAATGCTGACATGGTCTTTAAAATTAGATTATTATCACTTTCTTTTCAGGGTAAGAATCTTTTTGGTACACAATTGGATTCTATTATTTCTTTTATTACTGGAGGTAAGTCAGTTTTTCTGCCTCAAGATTATAGATCTAAAGGGAAATTCAAGGCTCCTAATCGTTTTTGAAACTAAGATCAAAAGCCTTCCCCTGGCTCTACTTGGAATAAATCTAAACAATTCAAGATACCTAATTCTGTCCAGAAAACAGCATGACGGTGCGGCCCCCAAACCAGTTCTTCTGGTAGGGGGCAGATTAAAACTTTTTTAAACGATTTGGACAGAATTTGTCCAAAATCCCTGGATTCAGAATATTATCTCTTAGGGATATTGAATTGTTTTTTAAAGTCAGACCCCCAAGGGGACGGTTTTATCTAACTCCTGTTCCAAAACATTCATTAAAACCTCAAGCTTTCCTAACGTGTCTCACATCTAAAGCTTATGGGAGTAATTGTTCCAGTTCCTATTCAGGAACAGGGAAAGGGTTTCTACTCAAATCTATTCATTGTACCAAAGAAGAATTCCTTCAGACCAATATTGGATCTGAAAAACAGATTTGTGAGAATTCCAACTTTCAAAATGGAAACTATAAGGACTATTCTGCCTTTTGTTCAGCAAGGTCATTATATGTCCACAATAGACTTACAGGATGCTTATCTTTACATCCCTATTCACCCAAATCATTTTCAATTTCTAAGATTCTATTTTCTAGAAATGCATTTTAAGTTTGTTGCTCTTTCGTTTGGCCTAGCAACAGCACCAAGAATATTTTCAAAGATTCTGGGTGCCCTTCTATCTGTAATCAGAGAGCAGGGTATTGTGGTGTTTCCTTATTTGGATGATATCTTGGTTCTAGCTCAATCTTTTCATTTAACAGAATCTCACACGACTCAACTATTGTTGTTTCTTCAAAATCATATTTGTAGGATCAATTTTCAAAATAGCTTTTTGATTCCTCAGACAAAAGTCACTTATTTGGGATTCCAAATAGACTCAGTGTCCATGACTCTTTCTCTGACAGAAAAGAGATGAATAAAGTTAGTTTCAGCCTGTCTGAACCTTCAGTCTCTATCATACCCTTCAGTGGCTATGTGCATGGAAGTGCTAGGCCTAATGATTGCAGCATCGGATGCAATCCCCTTTGCTCATTTTCATATGAGGCCTCTTCAACTGTTGCTCCAATTAATACAACTAATATTCTTAGATCCCAACACTCGTTTTTCTCTGACGTGGGCTTCCTTTGTTCGCTCTACCTGGTCTGTGATCACAACAGATGCAAGTCTTACGGTTTGGGGAGCAGTATGGGGGTCCCTAACTGCACATGGAGTTTGGAATGTTCAGGAAACAACGATTCCTATTAATATCTTAGAACTCCATGCTCTTTTCAAAGCTCTTCAAGCTTGGCCTCTTTTGAAGAATGAACCTTACCTTTGTTTTCAAACAGACAATATCACAGTGGTGGCTTATGTCAATCACCAAGGGGAAACTCGAAGTTACCTAGTCATGAAAGAAGTATCTCGGATACTTTCTTGGGCAGAAACCAATTCCTGCCTAATCACTGCAATTCACATCCCAGGTGTGGACCACTGGGAGGCAGATTATCTCAGCCGTCAGTCACTTCACTTGGGGGAATGGTCTCTCCATCAGGATGTATTCTTTCAAATTGTTCAGATTTGGTGTCTTCCTCAAATAGATCTCATGGCTTCTCGTTTGAACAAAAAGCTTCCCAGATGCCTTGCAAGGTCACAGGATCCTCAGGCAGTAATGACAAATGCTCTAGCAATTCCTTGGTCATTCCACTATGCTTACATATTTTCTCCTCTAGTTATATTACCCAGAGTGATTTCAAAAATCAAGATGGAACAATCATCTGTGCTTCTTATAGCTCCTGCATGGCCTCTCAGGATTTTGCATGCAGATCTAGTTCAGATGTCCATCTACGCGCCTCCTCTAAGACCAGACCTTCTGTCTCAAGGTCCATTCTTTCATCCAGATCTAAAACCTCTGAACTTAATGGCGTGGAAATTGAACGCCTAGTTCTCAGTCACAGAGGTTTTTCAGACTCCGTGATTAATACTATGATTCAGGCTAGAAAACCTGTTTCCAGGAAAATGTATTATAAAGTTTGGAAAACTTATATTTCTTGGTGTTCTACTCATAATTATTCTTGGCATACATTTAGAATTCCTAGAATTCTTCAGTTTCTTCAAGATGGTTTAGATAAAGACTTATCTGCCAGTACATTGAAAGGACAGATATCTGCTCTTTCAGTAATGTTTCACCGAAAGATTGCTCTTCTTGAAGACATTCATTGTTTTGTTCAGGATTTGTCCAAAATAAAACCTGTAATTAAATCAATTTCTCCTCCATGGAGTCTTAATCTAGTCTTGCAGACTTTACAGGCTCCTCCTTTTGAGCCTATGCATTCTTTAAATATTAAACTACTTTCTTGGAAAGTCTTGTTTCTTTTAGCTATTTCTTCTGCTAGAAGAATTTCTGAATCATCTGCCCTCTTGTGAGTCTTCTTATCTAATTTTTTATCAAAATAAAGCAGTTTTGCGGACTACTTTAAAATTTTTGCCAAAAGTTGTTAATTATAACAACTTTAACAGGGATATTGTTGTTCCTTCTTTATGTCCTAATCCTAAAAATGATGCAGAAAAGACTTTATACTCTTTGGATGTTGTTAAGGCTTTGAAATAGTATGTTGATGCCACAAAAGATTTCAGAAAGACTTTGTTTATTTGTTATTTTTTTCTGGTTCACAAAAGGGTCAGAAAGCTTCTGCTATTTCTTTAGCCTCTTGGTTAAAACTTCCGATTCACAAAGCTTATTTGGAAGCGGGTGAGTCTCTGCCTCAAAGAATTATAGCTCATTCTACAAGATCAGATGCCACTTCTTGGGCCTTCAAGAATGAGGCATCAGTTGATCAAATCTGCAAAGCAGCCACTTGGTCTTCTTTGCCTACTTTTACCAAATTTTACCATTTTGATATTTTTGCCTCTTCAGAAGCAGCTTTTGGTAGAAAGGTTCTTCAGGCAGTGGTCACTCTTTGATTCTATTGCCTATAAACTTTCTTTTTAATTTTTTTAGTTATTAAAAGACTTTATTTTGGCTAATAATTTTTTAAAAAAAAGCTGTTTATATTTTATCCCTCCATTTTTATTTTGTTACTCGTGGGCTTCCACATCATGGGTATTATTATATCCCATGTGTAAGAAATTGTGGACTCTCGCCACCTATATGAAAGAAAACATAATTTATGTAAGAACTTACCTGATATATTCATTTCTTTCATGGTGGAGAGAGTCCATGAGGTCCTCTCCCTATTATGAGTTGTTTTTAACAGAGCACATCTTTTTTCCTGTTCCTTTTTATGGCTTTTTCTTACTCCTTTTTTTACACCTCACTTCTTGGCTATACGTTAAACTGAAATATGAGTGAAGTGGGTGGGGTATTTATAGGCTTTGAGGTTTGGGAAATGTTGCCACCTCCTGGTAGGAATGTATATCCCATGTGTAATAAATTGTGAACTCTCGCCACCATGAAATAAATTTATTTATCAGGTAAATTCTTATATAAATTATGTTTTTGATATTTTAATTACAGTTTTCATGGTAGCAGCAAAATGAAACTAGAATGTATTTTTGATAGTCTTATGACATATGCTAGAAGTGTAATTCCAAAAACAAAAGTATAATTCGAAAAAAGAACTTGTATTTAAAGATTTGTATTCTTAAAAAAAGTCTTATTAGGTATAAATAAAATAAATTTAAAAAAAAATATATCCTGGTGAAATTTGAATTTGCACCATCAAAGACAAATGGGACAATATAGGCTGTAGAAAAGTAAAGCATTTGAAGCTACTAACTGTGAATATGGCATATAGTTTATGTGGAATCAAAAGCGGGAGGAAATTAATGCGTTAATGCAAAGAGCAGGAAAGCCTATAAAAAAGGGCATGGTGAAAAAAAGTCCAGCAGTGAAAGTGTTAAAAAAAATGTTTTTTTATTAGTAACAAAATGAGTCTTAATATAGTAACATTTATATTTAAATTTATGAAACCGTTCAGAATTGGAAATAAGTCAATATGTATTAAATGCATTCACTTATTTTCAACACTGTTTAACATTGCACTATATACGTTAACTGAATTTATGTCAGTTAAGCATTTAAAATATGAATGGAAACATATGTTTGTGTTTTTATATTAAAAATGAAGGTAAACTTTAGTGAATGAAAGCCCGTTTTTAAAAAATACTGTTAAAAACAGGGGCACTTTCATTCATCAAAGTTTACAAAGCAGCTGTTTGTTAAAAAAAACACCTTTTTTTCTTTTCCCTGCTACAGCAGCTTCCCCCACCTAGAGATCTTCTATTCACACATCAGCAATGACTAATCTGGCTTCCTCCAATCACAGCATGGCCTCAGGCAATGACTACCCTGGGGGGGAAAGCTGTGATTGGAAGAAGCAGGATCAGTGCCAATCTGCATATTCCTTTTCATTTGGATCATCACCGGCTTCTGAGGTTTGCCTTTCTGGACAAATCTTATCAGTTTGTGGCTCTTCTATGTGGTCTGGCCAACCTACTGTTGTCATTTCTTCAGTTTCATGGTTGGAAAGTATGTTTTCCATAAAGTTTTTTCATTCCTATGACAAGGTAACTTTTCTAGAATTTGTAATAGATTCAGTCTCTAGGAGACTGTCTTTAATAGAGACAAGGATGTCAAAATTAATATCTGCCTGTAAGAATCATCAGGCTTAGCCATTTCCCTCAGTAGCTTCCTGTATGGAAGTAATAGGTTTTATGGTGGCAGCATTAGATGCAGTGCCTTATGCCGGGCTTCATATGAGACCTTCAGCTTTGCATGCTTAATAAATTGAACAGGGATCTATTCCAATTTTATAGCGATATAGTCTCTCTCTTGGTGGTTAGTTCCCTATCACTTTACTCAGGCAGCAAGCTTTGCTCGTCCTCTGTGGACTGTTATTCCGACGGAAGTCTGTCTGTCTGGGGTGCAGTATGGGGTTATTGCTTTGCTCTAGGAGCCAATTTTAGGAGGTGAAGTTGCTGATTAATATTTTAGAACTCCGATCAATTCACAAATCTCTTCTTTTTTGGCCCCAGTTTAGGATAGAATCCTTCCTTCAGTTTTCGTCAGACAATGTCACAGCTGGGGCATATATCAATTACCAGGGGGAACCGAGGTTCCCTTGCGATGAAGGAAGTTCATACAATTCTGGATTGGGCAGAGATCCATCATTGTCATATCTGCAGTTCATTTTCCAGAAGTGCTCATTTGGGAAGCAGATTTTCTCAGTCATCAGACTAACCATCCAAGGGAATGGTCTCTTCATCCAGAAGTATTCAGTCAGTTGTAAATCTTTGGGGATTGCCAGAGATAGATCTCATGGCTTCCAGGCTGAATGACACGCTTCTTCAGTATTTTTCCAGGTTTAGAGATTCTAGGACTCTGGAGACATATGCTCTGAGGATGCCTTGCTCTTTTCAGCTGGCTTATGGTTTTCCTCTTCTGGTACTGTTACCTAGGGTAATAATCTAGTTCAGGCTATGGAATGCATCAGTGTTTCTCATAAGCTCCAAAGTGGCTTTGAAGAGTTTGGTTTGCAGATCTGGTTCAGATGTCCAGTTGCCAGCCTTGGCCTCTCTCTATGGAGAGATCTTCTGTTTCTAGGCCTTGATTTCTATCCCGATTTAATATATTTAAGCTTCATGGCTTGGAAATTTAATGTTTTTTTCTGTTTGTTATTAATACTCATGTTCAGACAAAGAACCCTGTTTTAAGATTTATTACAAAGTTTGGAAAGCTTTTTTGGTGTTAGGATCATAATTATTCTTGGCATTCTTTTAAGGATTCCCAGAATTCTTGAGTTTCTTCAGGATAATTTGCAGGAAGGTCTTTCTGCAAGTTTCTTGAAACACCAGATTTTGTCCCTCTCTGTTCTTTTCTATAGGTTATCTTTCAGATGTGCATAGTTTTGTTCAGGCATTATCTACAATAAAGTCTGTGATAACTGATTTCTCCTCCTTGGAATCTTTGGTTCTAGAGGTTTGTACAATCTCTTTCTTTTGTTCCTAAGGTGGATGTTAGGCTTATTTTCTTGGGAAACTTTGTTTATTTTGGCTATTTCCACTGCTAGAATACTGTCCGAAGTGTCTGCTCTTTTCTATGATCTTCCTTATCTTATTTTTTCATAAGGATAAAACTATCTTGAGGCCTTCTCTTTGATATTTTGCCTAAGGTTTTTTTCTTTTAAAAACATTAGTAGTGCATTTGTGGATCCTTTTCATTGATTTCTGTATTTATAAAAAAATTTTTTAAAGATGGTGTTTCCCTTTCTTTAAGAGCTCTTTTATTGGGGATATTACCATCTAGCTGTATGCTTGGTGTTCTCTGCATTTCACTTCTGTCTTATTTCTCTGCAGGTATGGAGCCACCTGATTCTGTTCCTAAATCTGCCTTAGAAGCTGGGTCACCATAACACTTTCCTACATTGTTAAATGTTTGTATTATAAACAGGCAGAGTTTTTTCCTCTGACTAGCTTATGCAATAAATGTATTTAATATTAAAATGCATTCTGACCAATCTGGTGCTGTTCTTGCTTGTAAAGGGTTTACTGCTCCTTCTGTTTTATCCTTAAAGGAGAATCCTACCGCTTTTGGCCCTGGGGTAAAGGATTTTATTCAATACTCTGAGGGCTCGATGATATATTATTCGCCAGCTCAAACCTTCTTTTTCTCGCTGACACTCGCAGGGCTGCCCCGATGCAATGATCGTAAAAAAGGGGCAGTCCCTGCGAGTTGCGAGATGGCTCCTATTAAAAGTATTTGAGCTCGCTGGTTAGGGAAACTTCGCTCCTTAGTGCAAAGTTATCAGGGAGCAGGGGGAGCACTTTAAAATTAAAATCCTGCAGCCAATATAACTAACATTACGCTGCTTTCTGCTTATAGCATCTTACATTCGCCTACATTTTAGTATGCACTTTTTTTTCTATTGGGGTTATAAGTGTTCATATTGTTTTGAGAAAAGCTCGCCACCTTTTAGTTGGCGAGAAAAAACTGTGATATCTGCAGTGCGAAAATCTTTATAGAATTACACTGGGATTAGTGAGACATTGTCATATACGCCCATGGAACGCCCATGGAACGCCCATGTTCAGCCCATTTTACGAAAAAAAAAACAATTACGCTGTGCATTTTGTATTTATAAATTCAAATTTTTGTGTGATTTTTGCACATCCAGTACAATTACGATTTACGCTGTGCATATTTAATTTGATTTATTCCTGTGTAAATTACATACTAATTTTACTTTTTTGTTAACATACGATTTTTGGTGAAGAATTTTGTTACGATTTTTGATGCACCTTAACAATACAATTTTTCCCTGCTTATTTTTGTGTGAATGGTTCAAATATTTGTTTTGTATAATGTTTAAAATACGAATTTTGTTGTGCACATTTCATATGAAAATGCAGTATACGCCCCTTAGCGAGAAACCCTGTTTTCAGGGTAAAAAATGGATTTAGATCATCCCACCAGGGAAATAGAAGGATTGGTGAGCATTCATTAATAATCTTGCCAGCCCAGAGAGCTTTCAGTCATCGAGCCCTTGAGTCTGAAATCGTGGCAGTCATGCCTCCTTCAAGTAAGCGTAAAAGCATGGTTCAGCATTTTCTGTAGACTAGCTCTCAGCCTGCTGAGGCTAATGATTGTAATCATGAAGCTGCTTTATCTTCAGAGGGGGAGTTGTTTCAGAGGATCAGGGAGCTTCCTCTGATCATGAATCTGAAGCATTCTCTTATTCATTTCAAATTGAGCATATTTGTTCATTTTTAAAATAAATTATGCTTACTTTAGAGGTTAAAGGTCCTAAAGTTGATGTGGATAAGCCTGTTAATCATTTAGATACTGTTTTTAAGCCTATGGTAAATCTCCAGATGTATTTCCTATCCCTAATACAGTCTCTAAAATTATTTACAGAGATTGAGCAAAACCAGGTATTCGGTTATTCCTTTTAATCCTTCTCCAAGGTTTAAGAAAATGTATCCTTTACTGGGTTCTTATATTGAGCTTTGGGAAACTATTCCCAAAGTGAATGGGGCCATTTCTACTCTGGCTTAAGCATACTACTATTCCTTTGGAAGATAGTTCTTGCTTTAAAGACCCTTTAGATAGGAAGTTAGAATCCTTTAATAAGATGTTTTTTTTCTGCAGGTTATCTTTTTAGGCCAGCAGTTTATATTCCTAATGTGGCTGCTGCTTCTTTTTTTTGGTTAAATAGTCTTTCTGAGCAGTTTTCAGATGATTCTTTAATAGTAAAGATTTTTTTAAAACCCTTTGGAGCTGCTTAAATGTGCTAATGCTTTCATTTGTGGCAATGTTTATATTATTAAGTTAAATGCTAATAGTATGTCTTTTGGCAGAACTTTCTAGAAGGGCTTTATGGTTAAAGTCTTGGTCTGCTGATTTGGGGCGCGATCCTATATACGGCATAGTTTGCGGCGCAAGCGAGGGAACCCACGCCGCCCGTAATTTCACCTCGCAACTCGACCTATCCAATATACTGCGCCGTCAGATGCTAAACTGGCGTAAGTAGGAAAAACCGGTGATCAGCTAAAATGTGCGCAAATACACATTTTAGTCGTCGCAAGTACTTACGCCAGTATTTTGTTCACGTAAACTCTCAATAAAGTGTAGTTTTATGCAAATTAGCCTACGAATCCTAAAAAATAATGGCCAGTTCTAAGAGATGCGCCACGTAATTACGACATTCAAAAATCATACTTAAACCCCTGCACAGCCGCCATTTTCTTTAGTGTGTTTGGTCGGTTCTTGGAGCTACAGCACTCTACAGTGAGTAGGAGAAAGTGGTTAGAGTAGAGAGAGAGGCGCATTGCATAATATTTAGTTAGGTTGGATTTGGTGGATTTGTTAAGCTTGTACATTACTGTCACTTTTTTACATATTGCACACATTTTGCATACACACATATACAAAATACACAACACTTTTTTTTTTCTAACACCTTACACATTTTATTTATCTTTTACAGTGTGAAAGGCTGAGTGTTTGGTTGTGTTTGTGTGTGATTGAAGTGGGAGTGAGTGTGAGTGTGTGAGTGTGTGTAGTGTGAGGATGTCAGGGAGAGATAGGGCAGGGGGGAGGAGGGAAGGGGAGTTGCAGGGAGAGGATTATGGACAGGAGGAGCAGCAGGGTCCCCGTCAGGGAGTGAGTGGAGTGGGGAGAGGGAGAGCTAGAAGGGAGGATGGGAGTGGGGCTGCCCCAAGGCCAGGCACACTTAGAAGAGGGATAGAGGGTGCACATGGGGATAGAAGGGGGGAGGAGGGAGAGGATAGGGAGGAACCCACACCAGGGACATCCCAGGGAGGGAGCCAGGCGGCCCAGGACGAGGAGCGTATGAGGTGCCCCAACTTCACATTCGCTGAAAACCTCGCTCTAGTCCAGGCGGTCCTGGAGAACCATACCGCCCTCTTTGGCCAAGAGAAGGGCAAAGGAGTTGCCCGTAGGCGTAAAGATGCCTGGCTGAAGGTGGAGGAGGCCGTTAATGATGTGTCCCAGCAGAGGAGGAATGTGGATGGCCTAAAGAAGAGGTGGAACGATTGTAAGAGGAGAGTTAAGGAGAAGATGGGCCAAGAAGCAATGTCCCAGAGGGCAACAGGAGGTGGGCCTCACCATGAGGCGGAATATAACGTGTGGCAGGAGCTGATTCGTAGGTCCCTGAGCATCACAGCAGTCCGTGGACTTCAGGGCTCGTGACTCAGGGATTGCAACATCAGCGCAGCATGCTGGTGAGTAACATCCCACACACCAGTATTATATGTATTTGAGATATAACATCCTATAATGTCACACATTCCTGTACACAATGAGGAGCATGGTATTTGGCCTACTAACAAAAACATCTACAATGAGATTTAACATTAAAGGGACATTAAAACAAATATTTTTATTTCATTATTCAGATAGAGAATACAGTTTTAAACAACATCCCAATTTACTTCTATTATCTAATTTGCTTCATTATTTTCTTATTCTTTGTTTACTAAATATCAATGCACATGGGTGAGGCAATCACACGAGGCATTGATGTGCAGCCAACAATCAGCAGCTTCTGAGCCTATCTAGATATGCTTTTCAGCTAAGAATATCAAGAGAATGAAGCAAATTAGGTAATGGAAGTAAATTACAAAGTTGTTTAAAATTGCATGCTCTAGCTGAATCATGAAAGAATCAAAATGGGTTTAATGTCCATTTAATGCTACTTAACACATTGAAATTCATGATATGAGGTGAAATAGTGAAATACTAACATTTCTCAGAGTAACACAGGCCACAAGCCACAGCCACATATAGAGTTTTCAGTAAATGGACACTATAGTCATCACAACCATAGTGTCACTTAAAGAACACATTTTCGCCATCACTGACATGTACATAGAACTATTGTATGAAACACATACATGTATACTTTGCATATTAAAAACCCTCATATCACAAATCTCAATGTGCACATGCATGTTAGAGAGTTTGACATGAGAATGTGTATAGGCCCTAGCATGTACATTGTATGCCCACATGGATATATATCTGACTGTGCTAATCCCTCTAATCATTTGACTCCTCCACAGAACTTCCAGTCACCAGGGTGCCAACGCAAATGCATCCACCTCCACCACCGCCACAAAGTATTTCTCCACCTCGACCACCGGTCCAGAGAGTCCACCAAGAGTATGCCAGGCATGAGCTGGGTTGGACTGCCTCTATTGACAATCCGGATGTCATGCCGCCAGCATTACATGAGGATACCTGGCAGGAGCCCTGGCCGGAGGACTATTCCTTTGGCTTGGAGGGGGAGCCAAGTCAGCCCGAAGGGTAGATGCCTTTACCCCCCCCCCAACAATATCAGGTCACTCAGGGATTCTACCACCAGGCTGAGTGGGTGCACACCAGCCGGCAATGGGACTATCAGTCCATCCGGACATCTCCACCATCTGCTGCACTTGGAAGAGCTCCAGCATCTGAGGGGGAGCATAGAGCTGTCATCATCCCACAGGCAGCACTAGCAGCTGTGATCC